>NC_089761.1:69038164-69048164 GCF_040412425.1 Macrobrachium rosenbergii
CCTGGGTGGGAGCAGGGTGGGAATGTATAGTAGTGTGGGATGGGTGGAGAAGGGGAGACCAGCGCTGGACTTTGCTAGAGATTTTTTTATTTCATGTTTTTTTGTTAAAGATTTTTCCTAATTTTATCAAAGGATATTTCAGTACTGTGCTGTAACTTATAACACACACACTCCTTCCCTTTTTTTCCCGTTAAAAGAAGAAGAAGAAGATTTTTACTATTCTTAGTTTTATTTTTACTCTATTTCCTCATCTATTTTGTGTTTATCATACGTTTTTATTTACCCAATAACACAAACACTTCAATCTTTTTATTTTTATTTTATTCTCTCTATTTTGTCATTTTCCTGTTTATCGTAAGTTTTGGTGCCTAAAAGATGAAAACCAATAAAATTTACAACCTAACTTTGACTGAGGGAAGGGGAGACCAGTTATAAATAGCTCAACATGTTACCAACATCTATGACAAAATTTATGACGAAATTTCCATTGTTTTAATTAATGTTTTATGGTGAATGGGAGCATATCTCAAAAGTGATAAAAGATTCTCTTGTGTTCTGTTATAAAACGTCACTTTGTTTATCACTTTTTGGCTGATGCGGATGTGTCATCGGTTTAATTGCATACGGTAGAGGGTGAATGAATAGGCAAGCACTTGTGGTTTTTGTAAGCTTTCTCGCTATTGGCGGAAACATATATATCATTGTAATTTTTGCTTTTTAATGGCTGATTGGAAGTTGCATCTCAAACATTTCTTTCTCTAATTGGCTACATCTGTAAAGTATCAATGTACTCGGTAACAAAGAGTGTTTTCCATCGTTGCACAGTTGTCCGTGAACAGTCACTTGTTTCAACTATTCACAAGTGGTTTCCTAATGTGATAATATACCATGAGCACGTAGTTTTCTTTGTAGTGCCTGCAGCATTGCAGGTCCTGCTACTGCTGTGTATGTTGCTGTTTATCTTTTGTATGGCTCCGCCTCATCCTAAGAGAGCAAGGAAAAACTAGAAATCGGTAGTCAGAGGAGGTAAAAGAAGAAGATGATGCCAGTCGCAATGTCACAGTCGAGCTGGAGGAGAGGGAGGGGGTACAGGAGGACTTGTAAACCACCTTACAAGTTTTTAAAAAGTCAGGCCATTGTAAGCACCGAAGGCAGCACTCACACACGGGTCAGTGACAGAGAAAAAGTTTTTTTTAATTTGTAGGTTTGCTTTTTTACAATGTATTTTATGTCCGGATGTGTAACCTACTGTATTGTGTGTTGCACATGAGAGAAAGAAAAGGGGCTCAGTTTTAGTTTTCTGTAAAAGATAACTATTGTGCTTGGTTGTCTGTCCGTCCACACTTTACTCTGTCCGCATTTTTCTGTCCACACTTTCTCTGTTCGCCCTCAGATCTTAAAAATGCTATATGAGCGGCGTCCCATGAAACTTTAACCACGACCCGGTAGTTGCCTATTCTATATCGTTGCCAGAAGCACGATTATGGTTAAATTTAACCTTAAATAAAATAAAAACTACTGAGGCTAGAAGGCTGCAAGTTGGTATGTTGGTCATTCACCTTCCAATCATCAAACACGCCGAATTTCAGCCCTCTAGCCTCAGTAGTTTTTATTTTATTTAAGGTTTAATTTAACCATAGCGTGCATCTGGCAACGATATAGAATAGGCAACTACCGGGTCGTGGTTAAAGCTTCATGGGACGCGGCTCGTATAGCATTATACTGAAACCACCGAAAGATAGATCTATTTTTGGTGGCCTTGACTATACGCTGTAGCGGCTGTGCAGAAATTTTGATGACGCCAAAGATAGTTAGGTGCAATTTTTACTTGTTTTAGATACATTTAAAGAGTATATTTTGTTACAAATATATTTAAGTAATATAGCTAATTGCCTTTTGCATCAAGTTTTCAGTTTAAAGCATGATGGCTGTTGTTTAAAAACATGCTAAGTGTTTACGCTTATGTGGTGTTGACAAGGTAGTAGGGGGAGTAAGGGTTCACAGTTTCGGTTCAACACCCATAGAATATTTTACTTGCCCTTATCCATATTTCGCTCTTATCCGACAGGGCCTTAGATAATAGATTACTAATATATATATATATATATATATATATATATATATATATATATATATATATATATATATATATATATATATATATATATATATATATATATATACATATATATATATATATATATATATATATATATATATATATATATATATATATATATATATATATATATATATATATATATATATATATATATATATATATATATATATACATACATATATATGTATATATACATACATATATATGTAAATATATATACATATATATATATATATATATATATATATATATATATATATATATATATATATATATATATATATATATATATATGGAACTAATCAACACATAAGCACATTTTTCACTGGAATAAATTTCTGGCTCACATCAGGATTGGATTGAACCATGGTCTCTCAAATGCAAGGCCAGGGTGCTGCTGATTTACTCACACAAGTCACAAAATACGTTGGAACCCAAGTACTTCTGTACCTGAGGTTTTCCTGGGCAGGCTGCTGCTTAACATGCCAGGAACTGGAATATAAAATTTCGGCCAAAGGCCAAGCGCTGGGACCTATGAGGTCATTCAGCACTGAAAAGGAAATTGACAACAAGAAAGGTTTGAATGGTGAAGCAGTAGGAAAACTTTGCAGTTGCACTATGAAACAGTTGTTAGGAGAGGGTGGAAAGTAAGATAGATAGATATACTGTAGATGATATGGATGGAGTGAGGCGAGAGAATGAAAGGGAATGAAATTGCGACCTTGTGGGTGTTCCATATACGATTGCGACAAGTAATTGCGGTGTTGAGCTTCCTATTCGCATTGGTGAAGTTATGTCTCATACTCTCGTTGACGTAGCTCTGACAGACATGACTGTATTCCTACCTGGTTTGTATTTGTGTCTGTATACTCAAGTTGAAATAGAACATGCATGTTTTGCATGCACAAGCGTGTTTGTGTATTTGTGTTTTTTTATGCATTTATATATCTTTTTTTCGAGATTTCATGTTACCCAGTAACTAAGAATATTTGTATTATAGTTCAGTGTCATTTTTATTCATCTTAGTTCTCGTGAATATCTTCAGCACCTCTTCCAGTATTATCACGTGCTTTTCCACATATGTGCAATGTAATTAGCTTTCTTCTATTCGTTTTTCGTTTCATAGAATTACAAACAAATTGTTAGCTTCCTAAACAATAACCAGTTAACAAGGCATTTTTCTAAGCCACTTTACGTAATCATTTAAATTCTCGTTCAAGGAAATAGTTAGTGTTACTGTTGTTTTACTATTGTCTTTGATATATATTTTATCCTATGACCTGATTTATGTCGTTTACAATTCGAGCATAGGCACCTGGTGCAATATGCTGGTGCTCTTCCTCTTAATTAAAATTTGTCCAGTTATTATGACTTTTTTTGGGTAGCAGCCGACCACAAGAGATTTGTGGCATAGGAAATGAATAGACTTCTTAAGGCAGGATTCTTGAAAAGTTCCGGCAAGGACAGATTCAAATAAGGCCCTTCTTCGGTTCCCGCCAGTGACATAAGCATTTTCTAGGGGGAAAAAAATATGTCCGGCGGTTTGAGGTTTTTCGACGTCCTGTCTGGCGGACGACCTTAATGAGAGGTAGTTAGGGTGGTCGGGTAGTTAGTGAGACGGTGGCAGCCATAACTCATGTTGCTTAATCGCACCCGCCTGACCCTCGCACGAGCCAAGGTTTCCGGTCTATGCAAATGAAGATCGTGCAAAGGCCTTCCTCATCCTCTCGGCTCTTTACCATTCATTGACTTTTCATAGACTTTCATAACCACCTTAAACCGACTCCTTGTTTTATTCTTTCCTTTATTCCCATTCTTTAACTTTATTTTTTGTCATCTGCAAAATACGCTTGGTATAAATACACACATGATTTTTTTTAAATATGATGCATACACTCATGTACTCAATTATTACACATAATTAGATATAGATATAACAGCAGTCATACAGTATAATTTTTGTGAGTTCTCTCAAACATGCACTTACGAATTTCATAAACAACTTTTAGGTCGATTTTAAAAATATTGTTTCGTAATTAGAATATCCATTAAATACGTGTAAGTTATACCTAAAGCCTTCGACCCCAAAAAGTGGTTCATCCTTTTAAACCCTGGATCAATTACCGCTTAGGAGAGACAAAATTATTGTAAATCCATATTGTAAGCCAGTAGTCACGTGAAAATGCCACAGACTGATGAAACAACTGTCGTGAAGAAAAATAATAAATGGAAGACAGAAGCTTCTATATTCTTCGCCGAAGATTGACGCATAAGAATCGTGAAAAAAACTCCAACAATATGAAGATTCCTGCAAAGAACTTATTGAACCCAATAAAACAATTGCTTTTAACGAATAATGTCTAAGCGGAAACTATGCCCTAATAGTACACACACACACGCACATGCACACACACACACACACACACACACACACACACACACATACATATATATATATATATATATATATATATATATATATATATATATATATATATATATATATATATATATATATATATATATATATGAATGAATTTTTATCACATCCCCGTGATTCATATACAAGCATTAAGCTACAAACGTCCTTTCATATCCAATTCGCTCTACCTCGGAAATAATATATTTTCATATATGTTACCGAAGGGGGATTTCTTAGTTGATAATAAGTTCGTCGTTCCGTGGGCTCGAACCAACGAAAGACAAGAACTAAGGACTACAGTGGCGCCTTTACCCACACGGCCAACAAGTGAGGTATAAATTGATATACAGTATATATATATATATATATATATATATATATATATATATATATATATATATATATATGTGTGTGTGTGTGTGTGTGTGTGTGTGTATGTATGTATGTATGTATGTACAGGGTGTCCATATAGTAATAGCGCAATTTAAAGATACTTGTAGCTTCATAACTATGCATGACAGAATTAATCTGTAAAATAGGGTTTCTTTCCCGGGATCCCGGGCAAATTTCAAGATTTAATAATCCCGAGATATTTTTGTAAATCCCGGGAAATCCCGGGATAAAAACTAAGTACAAAAATAGGGACAGATTTGACTGCAAGATGGTTGTGGACTTGTTCTGTTTATATTTTTATATACTGTAAATACAGACAATTTCTGTCATTATCCTTATGATAATAATGATAGATGTCTAGATTATGTCACTGTTTTGATATTTATATAAAATACTTCATATTTTCAGTGAATTGTATTTTTCCATCAACAGTATCTTGCTAAAATTGCTAAAATCTTGTAAAATTTCAAGTTGCAACGCTTTTGCAAGATAAGGCCTGTCAAATAAATCCATGGAGGGAAGATAAAACGTCTGTTTCAGTGTTCCAGTTTATTGCAGTAACTAAATCTATAGGGGACAGTGGTATAAAACCGTGACAAAATAATCATGTATAAGTTTGCAGATTTTTCAAGAGGAACATATTCCTTCTTTATCATGTGGAAACGTAGTATTACTGTTTACCTAATGCTTTATTTTGTATATTTGGGACGGTAATCACGCGAAGCAGTCCCAGCAGAGTGTATGCTTTGAACAGGTTTGCAGCAAGTTTTGAACAAGAAGTGTTTGTGATGAGTGACTGCAGCCCGTGTGGGGTACCGTCCACCGTGTCGTGTTATTTAAGATCTTATTTTATGAGAAACTTTTTATTCATTTAGTTCATGTTATAGATAAAGAGTGCATACGTTTAATTTTTCTTCATTTATTTTTACTACATTTTCTGTCATAAGTACTCTTTTCATTTCACTGAGTATAAACGAAAACAAATGTATTTTTTTATCAATGTAATGAACTATAATTTACATTTCCATTCGCACTGGAATTTGGAAGCAGAACAAAAATAAAGTAGTAAACGAAGCATATTTTAGCTCTTGTTCTTATTCCTCTTACTTTGTTGACAAACAAAGTGTATGCTGTAATTAAACATTAGGTGGAATTAATAAGTCAGTCAATCTACAGTAATATTTCTGCATATCTAGTAATGCTAAGCACATCAAAAACCTGAAAGGGAAACAAGGTATAATGTGTAATTTTAGACAATTGAAAATCCCGGGAATTCCCGGGATCCCGGGATTAGGACTAATTTTATCCCGGAATCCCGGGACAAATAAAAAGCCCCAAAACGACAATCCCTACTGTAAAATATATAAGAAACCTTGGTGTGATTAGTTTCTCTGTTCTTCTGAGGCTTCTTTCAATATTTGTTCTATGAAATATTTCTCACAATTTCTGAAACTTAAAAATTACTTCCTTTTCAGAACTGCTGTTTACCCATGGCTTCACTAGAAGAGATTCACCTGGCTTTTCAGCTCCCCAGACACGGCAATTGTTGCCTGGTGACCTTGCCATTAATGTGGAATGTTGCTTCGTAACAGAACACTGAATTATTCAGAAATGCATATTCAGGGTTAATTCTTTCATTGAACTGATGACAGAAAGTAAATCGTGTACAATAATCCTCTTCAAATAACATTTGATGCATTTGGATTCTGTTCGCTTTCATTTGAAGTTTTTCTCCTCAGAATCTTATGCAGAGCAGATTTTAAAAGCCTCATCTCCAAAGACACTCTTTTTAGACTCTCTCTCGGACTTCTTTCAAAGGATTGTTCTACAGATGCTACAGTTCCTTCATCAGCACATGGTCTACCAGACGTGCTTTATCAATAACAGAACCTGTTTTGTTAAATTTCTTCTTCCACACAGCTATACAATTCTTGTCTGGTGCTTCTTTATTGTATTACTAAGGATTCAGAGCCGATGAAACACGGTTTTTCGGCAACAACTTTTTATCAAAGCACCGGATAAAGATGGAAGTTGGCAGGTGTATATTTTATTACCCTACCTAATTTTTACAAGTATTATCTAGTACCTAAGTTCAACAGTTCTGGTACATATCAGAGTAAAAGTGAGTTTCCTATGCCAGAGCCATCAAACTCGCAGGAAAGGGTTTTGAACACAATAGCGACGCTAACCTATGACGTCATGAAGCTCCACCCACAGAGAAGAGAAGTTTACGTACGGGGAAAACGTCTCTTCACTATGGCTCTGCCCACTTACTGATGATATATTCACTAATTGATATTAGTATCCCTCCTACACTTCAACGATATCAATGATAGCGAGCAGGATTTGTCATTGTCTCCTTGATTGCATTGTTATTCTCAATAATTTTTTATTATTATTATTATTATTATTATTATTATTATTATTATTATTATTATTATTATTATTATTATTATATTATTTTGTGGAGGTTTCATCGCAACTTCCACAGCAGTTGTTGGGACTAACTTGTTAGCTTAGAATGCTTCCATTTTCTTGATATTCGTATTGTTTCTACTTTACAAATAATTCATTGTGTGTAATTCATCCACATGACGAACCAGTCTATAGCTCATTTGTTAGATCTACATCTATTCAGGGCTGGAATACAAAATCTCAGGAAAGGGTTTTGAACACAATAGCAACGCTAACCTATGACGTCATGAAGCTCCATCCACAGTGAAGAGAAGTTTACTTATGGGGAAAACGTCTCTTCACTATGGCTCTACCCACTTACTGATAATATATTCACTAATTGATATTAGTATCCCTCCTACACTTCAACGATATCAATGATAGCGAGCAGGATTTGTCATTGTCTCCTTGATTGCATTGTCATTCTCAATAATTTTATTATTATTATTATTATTATTATTATTATTATTATTATTATTATTATTATTATTATTATTATTATTATTATTATTATGTGGAGGTTTCATCTCAACTTCCACAGCAGTTGTTGGAACTAACTTGTTAGCTTGGAATACTTCCATTTTCTTGATATTCGTATTGTTTCTACTTTACAAATAATTCATTGTATGTAATTCATCCACATGACGAACCAGTCTATAGCTCATTTGTTAGATCTACTTCTATTCAGGGCTGGAATACAAAATGACAATCCGTTTTGTTTTACCTCAGTTTTCGATACTATAGCCTTCTATTTGCTGCAGCAAGAGATGAGTGTAGCCAGGTAACTCTTATCCACTATAGAAATAATTACCTATTTACGCTACAGTAAATCCTGCCAAGGGTCTTCTCGCTTGTATACAAAGTGGCAAGCCGTAGCACAAATGCAGTCTTGCAAACACGGAGACAATTCCATATCCTGCTGGTCATTGTCGAATTCACCTGTTAGTAACTTACTGCCTACCTGGTGGATGGACGGAGCCTCATGACGTCATATTTTGTTTACGTCACGAATGGTTTAAGATTACTTGTCTGTGATTTTCTCGGTTCTGGCATTGGAGCCTGCATTTTACTCTATAAATATCAAAACCATCGAACTTAGGTGCTGAATAATACTTGCAAAAATTAGTTAGGGTTATAAAATATACACTTGCCAACTTTCACCTTTATCCGATGCTCTGATAAAAAGTTGTTGCCGAAAAACCGTGTTTCATCAGCTCTGAAATTCTGAATCCCTTAGTAGATTGTAAACCTTCTTTGGACAGTGACAGCAGATTTTAGCTCACCCAACCAAAGAACGCAATTTACTTTCTCTTCTAATGAAGCCATGGGTCAACAGCAGTTCTGAAAAAGAAATCACTTTTCAGCTTCAGAAATTGCAGGAAATATTTTATAAAAAAAAATAATAAATGAAATTTCAGAACAGAAAAACTAGACACATCAACAGTCCTTATGCTTATCCTTTATATAGATTAATTCTATCATGTATTGTTACAAAGCTACAGGTATTTTAAATTGCACTATGACTTTATGGACACCCTGTAAAAAAATATATGTAAAAGGCCGATCCTGAGGCCCATACTTTATTTAAGTCTCCGTTTTAAGAACAGTGGTTGGTATCTCGCTTTTCCCGAGATATTGTGTGATAGCGTGAGCCGACATCATAAGTTATTCCTTTCCCTAACTAAATTCTAAAGACTACTGGAATGAGATACTAGGTACAAAACTAAACCTTTATTGACAAAAAAATAACGAAAATAACTTCAAAAAATTACGAAGAATGAAATTGAAATGATTCAATATAACTATGAAAATCTTCTAAAGAAATAAGGTCCAAATCATAGTCACCCAATAATTTAAGGAAATACAGAAATAATTAATCTGTCATTCAAATCATAAAAATGTCAATGAATACATTCAGGTCTATTCATCATTAAATGTCACACCACTCCCTTCCTTGAAGAGGAACGTGAAGGAGGGAGGAAGGAATACTGTAAAAGAACAAGCGTTATATTAAAAACCAGAAAATGTAAAAAAAATGCAGAAACACAAGATTTCACTGCCACAGGGGTAACGTCTGTGCCCACAGTTCTGAAAGAAAAGTTTAAAATGTTTATGAGCGGTACTCACTTCACCACTGTCCCCTGGAGACAGTTCCAGTCTGGGTGTTTTTCTCTGTCACCTAAGCACACACTCAAAATACGGTTCTCGTTGTCCCACTCATTCTGTCAAGAACTCGTATTATATGGGTTTTGTCAACGCACATATAAACACACTCTCGTGATATCATTCAAGGTCAAAGTACGGTAAGGCACGCCTCTTGCAATGTGTGGCGTCACGAGGTACCTGGTCACACACATACTCACGCACTCACTTGAATGCTTTCTTCAAATTCGGATTTAATAACCGGTTCACCGTCTAGAATGTTCTAAGCTGAAACCGCATTTTCGCTCCTCATGTCTTGTCAGCATTTTTCTTACATGCTGTCATAGTCCAATAGTTCCACGAACAGCTGACCCATCTTTCAAAGGTCACCTTCGTGATCATTTACATATATATATATATATATATATATATATATATATATATATATATATATATATATATATATA
>NC_089761.1:69050664-69058164 GCF_040412425.1 Macrobrachium rosenbergii
AACAAAAAAGAAATTCATATATCTATAAAACCCTCTGATATTTTGCGCTTAATTTCAACTAAGTATTGCAACACATAAGAGCAAAAAACTGAACTCGGATGATTAAAGGTTTGTATAACTCTACGGACCAACGTCCTCCCCAGTTAGAAAAAACTACAAGTCAAGCCCATTCAAAACCTTTCAAAAAAACAAAGAGAGAGAGGAAAAAAAGAGAAAGAAAAAAAATTATCGTAATCACAGCACAACACAGGAATTAACCCATAAGATTCCCATTAACCAATCTTTTTTATTTTAGATATATATGTCAACCGAGACACACCCATGTTCTCATCTAGAACAACAAATCTATTGGCCTTCTTTACTTCTACAACACGAAAAGGACCTTCAAATTTAGGACCTAGCCTATCGTTCAACTGATTCCTGACATTTATTTTCACAAATACCCTATCTCCCACAGCAACTTTAACTCTATCCAGATTTTGCTGACTCCTATCTACCATGTCTCGCGCTTTCATTTCAAGATTCTTAGCAACACGCACATATCTCTCTTTAGCCGTGGAAACAAGAGCTTTGATCGTTTCATCTCCCGATGGAATAGGCAACAAATCGAACGCACCCCACGCTGGGTAACCAAACAGCACCTCATTGGGAGACACTCCAATGGTATCATTAATCATTGTATTGATGCTATGCTGCACCTGTGAAATATATCGATCCAGTTTACATCATTTCCCCCAACAGTCATTTGAAGAGCTTCAATGACCTTCCTATTTGCCCGTTCACACAGCCCATTAGCTTCGGGTCTATAGGGAATAATAGTGACCTTCCGAATGCCCATTACATCCGCAAGACACTGATGTCTTGTTCACAAATTCCCTCCCATTATCTGTAATCAGAACCTCAGGAACCCCATAACGACAAACATGCCCAATCCATTAAAGAATGCGATTGTCACTTCTTCTGCTGTTTTATGCTTCAACAGAAAAATCTCTAGGAACCTAGTTAATTCGTCAGCAACCACCAACATTCCCTATGGCCGTAACTAGAATCACAGAAATTGCTCAAAAGGTCCATATGAACCCTTGAGAATGGCCTACTTGGAACAGGAAATGAACCCTATTTACAAGAAATGACCCTTGATGGCTTACACGCATTACGAACTGAACAACTTCTCACAAAGTCTTCCACTGACGTGAGCATATTCTTCCAAAAGAATTGTCCCCATATATCCTGATACATTTTCTCAATTCCCAAATGCGGACTGCCAGACCTACAATGAACAATATCCAGCATCGTAGGTGCTAAACTCCTTATTCTCACCCTTATCTTCACTATTCCTCAGTCTGTATCTGATTTTCCTAACCAACAAATTACCCTCTAATTCAAGCACTGCAACTTCCTAACTAATTCCCCTTTAAGAAACACTTTTGCGTCTGCCAAAATCCCAACCTCATCCTGCTTAACTTCTACTAAACTAATATTCCAGGCTACGCAATCTCCAGATACATAACATACTTGAGTACCATCTGCATCAGAAAAACTTCTACTATGGGTGTCTGCTACAACATTATGTCTACCCTCTATATAACTAAGCTTGGCATCAAAATCCCTGATTGTCAGATACCACCTAACCCTTTTTGGGGAAAGATCCAGCTTATTAAAAAGATCCAAAAATAGCTTAGGATCCGTTAGAACCCCTACTTGATTGCCCAACAGCAACATCTTAAAATGTACTAAGCTAGACACTACAGCAAAGGCCTCTTTGTCTACTACCAACCAAAACCATTCATTACTACCCCGTGTCTTAAACTTCCTACTCTAAAATGCAATCGGATGGAGTCTTCCATCAAACTTCTGCATAAGGCATGCCCTTATACCATCATAACTAGCGTCTGTTACCAACATGAAAGGACGTTCCAAATCGGGAAACTTCAACACAGGGGGATTTACTAAGGCACCCTTAATCTTCTGAAAAGCTACTTGCTGTCCATCTCCCCATACAAACTGCACATCATCCCTCAGGACATCTGTCAAGGGAGATGCTAGAACAGAAAAACCCTTCACAAATCTACGGAAAAATCCAGCCATCACTAAGAATGACCAAATCTGTTTCTTTTCTTGGGAGTAGCAAAATCTACAATTGCCCTAACTTTATCATCATTCACTCTAACACCCTCTTCAAAAATGACATGACCTAAGTATACTATCTGCCTCTTGAGAAAATTACACTTAGCTAATTTTATCTTCAAACCCACTAACCTCCCAAAGAACTTCTAAATGTTCTTCTACCGAATTCGTGGCAACTAAAATATCGTCCATATATAAATAAATGGACTTCCCTAACAAGCCATGCAAAACAGTCTTCATTAGCCTAGTAAATGTCATCGGACTGCCTGATAGACCAAACGGCATCCAAGCGAACTCATAATGCCCCTTCGACAAAGAGAAAGCCATATACTCACTCTAGACTCTCCTCGCTAAGCGGTACTTGTAAATACCTTGCATCAGGTCAATTGAGGGATAAATGTTCTTGCCCCCAATCTCAATAAACAAATCTGGCAAACACGCCACGGGGTAGCGATCAGGAATGGTTTTCTCGTTCAACTTCCTAAAGTCCTCACAAGCTCAGACTGAGCCATCCTTCCTAGGCACTGCCAACAATGGGAAATTAAAAGGCGAGGAACTGGGCCTAACAATGCCTTCCTCCTCCCACTTATTAACCTCTTGCTTTACCTGTTCTCTAATCTTAAAAGGAATTCTACATGAAGGAACAAAAATAGGCTTCATCTTGTCCTCCAACTGAACCTTGTGTTCTAACACATTTGTTAATCCTAACTCATCCCCATTGGGTGCGACTATGTCCACAGACTCGGCCAGAATATCTTCTACACCCCACCATATTCTTTATAATCAGCATTGGCTAAATGATCCCTAAAAACCTGCCTTCTAGCCTGTAAATCTGCTTCTGAAAAACTACAAAAATCCCCGACAACAGCAACTGAATTATCTTCGACCCAGTCAACAAAGTCGATTGCGTAAGTAGGCCTACCATTCTGGTAATCGCAAACTGAATCATTACAGTTTAGCAGTTCCACCCAAGTATTCCCTGAACTCGAATACCTTGTTTATAGAACCGATACACACTACCCCCTTCAGCTTTTTGCTACACTCATCCACACACATCTGTCTGGATTTATGCACTCCTTTCACTCGAACTTTCACCATAGCAACCATACCAGGACCAAGAACCACATCATCCAACAAAACCCACTTATAACACTTCTCACCCACCGACTCATGCTCAGCATCCACCCGCAGATCCTCATGTACACCTAATCCATCATCATCATCCACCACACTCACATCTGTCCCCTCATAACGCACAAACACACCAGGCACTCTAACAGTTATACCACATACCCCTGTATGAACCAAGATTTTCCGTCTCCGACATGCTGGAGGGCCCAGTAACAAAGTAATCCCCAAAGCAGCCCCTCGTATAACCAAAAATGGTTCTGTAAAAGTTCTACCCCAAGAGAGAAATCTACATCTACGTATCCCAGACCCATAACCTGTTTGCTTGAACATCGCATACTGTCTCTTTAGCAGGTCTCAACGAACGATCGGAAAACATCGATCAGAACAACTCATAATTCATCAAATTAACAGAGGCGTCTGTATCTTTAAAAATCCTTACATTTATCCTATGCACACACTCTATTACTACTGGCTTTGACCCTGAGGGTTCCCCCAGAAGTCCTATATCCCAAGAAACACCCATCCAATTTTCCCTTGCAACTGATCGGTCTTTAGACAATGTCCACAGACCACAAGATCCCCTCGAAAACTCCGCGTGAGGAACTTTCTTATCTGAGCTACCAAAATTCCGAAATGCAGACCTACCATTATACTGTCTCCAAGGTGGACAGGATCGTCAAGGATGATCATATCTCTTACAACTGCCACAATATTTAACACTGCAAAATCTCTTAATGCGTCCCTGCATATTACAATTAAAGCAGCGAATCCATGGGGTCCGAGAACTCAAGCCAACCATTGACCTTTGGCTATTCTGAATTTCAACAAAACCCTTCAAACCGTGGACTGAATCTCTGTGCCCTACACTACCATATGTAATCCCCCCCTGGAAACAGACTCAATATTCCATGTAGGAATACTACGTAACGTTTGCCTTTAGCGATCTACCTTCAGGAACGGCATGGAATTTCGACCCTTTCTCTCTCTCCCTGAACACTCCCCCTTAGGTCCCACACACCTTTCTTTTTCTCTCAGCGAGTATTTCACGCGCCCCTCTCTCTCTCTCTCGAATCTCACAAAGATCTCTCTCTCTCTCTCTCGTTCGTCTCGCGCATTCCCCTCTCTCTCTCTCTCTCTCTCTCTCTCTCTCTCTCTCTCTCTCTCTCTCTCTCTCTCTCTCTCTGATGTCACAAAGATCTCTTTCGTTCTCGCATTCCACATTAAAGAAATGAAATGGGTCATCTAAGGAAACACAATCTTTCCTACAAAAATAGATTTATTATTTAAAGCAACCCAACAAGTAATGAATAAACAAAGTAAAGATTAAAACGCATCATAAATGAAATTATCAAGTAAGAATAATCTAATCCTGACTAAAAAGTCTCATCACGGCTAATGGCCTGTAAATCCAAAAATTCTCACATATTCCATTATAGACTTTGTAAGTCTAGTCTAGTCTCAAAGTCTACCACATAAAAATTATATACATTGCAAAGGGTTTGCAAATGTATTCTCTATGATCACACCAACATGATACCATCATGTCCTCTCACTATATTCTCACCACACCACCACCACAGACATCTGTCGAAAGAATTAAGCACAAATAATAATCTCCCAAAAATATGCAAGTGCAAAACATAATAATGAAAAGTCTAAAATGCATGAGTAAATAGCATACTGGTAAATAGAACACAATAAAATAGAATATTGAAATGGTAAAAGGCTACGTCCACATCCCACACAAGTTCAAAAATGTCTTGAAACATGGTAAAAAACATAAGTTCACACTTCACACAGAAAAACGAAGAGTCCGAACTGTACCTTATTCTGCCAATTCTAAGAGATTGCTACACTCAAAGATAATGTCTTGACGATCTCGCTCTAGCTCCGCTAATGAACGATCGGACTAATTTTTGGGCAGAATTAGACACAAAATCTAGATTTCTAACGTACGAACTCATGTATGCATATACCAACTCGGTCATATGACAGAGCCAATATCGTGTGTTCATCAAGTTAACTGCTGAGTTGACCAACTATTTGCTGAATACAATGATTCTGCAACTGACGGCTTGCCCTAGTTCCATCTTACAGCTAACTCTCTTTCATCACACTATATGACACAGTAATATTACAGCGGCCGTATTTTCTGAAATACATATGTTGACCTAAGGAATCTCTGATCACTGTTTCCTCTCCTCATTTTTGCAGCTTTCTTCTTTGTAAATAAATCCATTAACTTATTTTTGGCTGATCACAAATGCAAAATTTCCCAAGTCCACCGAAAGGGCATCTCTTAAAGAAAAAACACAAGAAACAACAATTTCCCCTGAAAGAATTCCCACAGAGTAAGAAACCCAGAATGTTAATTCCCGTTACTCTAAAAATTAATCACCAAAACTGAAAAGAAAGTACGAATCAAGCCCACAATTACATCCAAAGTTAATTAAACCCACAATTAAATCCAAAATTAAGTAAACCCTCAAGTAAATTCAAAATTAATTAAACCCAAAATTAAATTCAAAATTAATTAAACCCACAATTAAATCCAAAGTCCCATGGGGAAAAAATGGGCGGACTGAGCGCACAGCTGATTGCAAAGTAGGTCAAGATGACTTTGTGTCTTCAAGGGCAAACGACAAAAAAACACTCAATCTCCCCCCAAGCAAAGAGAATGGAAGTCTATCCTCACATAAAGAAAACAGGACTCGAGCAGAAGGACGAGAGAAAGAGAGAGAGAGAGAATTCGTCCCCTTTCCCCGGTGCAACACCTCACCCTATCACTCTCCCATCCAAGGCCTGCTGAAGCACACAGAAAAAAAGCTGAGCGCAAAACCCCGAAGAGACGAGCTCGCCTCCAGTCGTCAAGGCAAAAGATTGCCAAGTAAGCTTACAGCAAAAGCTTCCCTCTTTGCATACACACACATATGCACCTACAATAAAACTCATACGTGTGTAATTATAAAAATAAAAAAAAAAGTTAAAAAACTAAGAAATGTATGCACACTTGCGTAAATGTTTAATCACAGTAACTCACAAATGTCAAGTAAATTACTACCCAATTATCAAAGTCCCCAGAAATAATACAATAATAAAATACTCCCTTTATTAAACCCTAAATGCCGATGTGAAATGCCAATTGTTATATATATAAAAAACAAAAGATATAAGGCACACCCAAAATTCAAATGTGCTGCATAGAGCATGGCGAAGACAGCAAGACACTCTGCCCAAACCAATGACATCACTGACACGTCACTCAGGGGACGACATCACTGATAGCCACCGCCCAAAAATTAGTTGCGGTGTAATAAAAAAAATCCAATCTGATATTAAAATTAACAATAAAAAAAATGATAACATTTATGCATGCCTCTGCTCGGCGAACATGAGAACTTCTCACCAAAGAAAGAGAGAGATAGAGAGAAAAAAACTTGCACATTTTTGCGTGTTTTAACACACGCAAGCGGTCAAGATACTGCAATTACTCACACTATACAAACCTAAACACTCCACAATATGAACTAAATCCCTATTAATACACATATTAAAACCTTGCTCCCCGTAATGCATCATTAAACACACACAGAGACTCGCACTTAAGAAAAACTAACCTGAGCGTGTCTCACAACATCTAATTGCCCCGAACTGCTGAACCATCAAAATCCTATTCTGAGATGCCAGTACCAACATTCATGTCTATCACTGCTGGCAACCATTGTTAAATGACCCTATCCCCAGGTCAAATAGGGTCATCTTTTATTGCTGTATCTGTTTTAAGAACAGAACCAATCATCTTACTTTCCTAAGATCCTCTGGTAGCAGTAGCCCATCCCTAAGTCAACAAATTCCTTCTCCCTCGTCGACTTCTCTCACTGAACCTATTCTTAAACAAAGGCCTACTGGAATTAAATACTAATAAACAAAACTAGACTTTATTTGCAAATTTAACGAAAGTGATTCAGCTAAAGCTACGATCATGAAATGGAATGAATTCCACCCTCTACAAATGGAAATCATCACTAGAGGAAATTCTGATTCACAAATATTCAGATTAATAATTCTAGACCACCCAATATTAGTGGCTAACACCCTAGTCACCAAACAAAGTGAAAAGGTCATAATTATTCTAGGCCACAATAAATGTCATATAGTATGTAAAAGAATAAATACCATTTCCAAAATATTTGTTCTTTCAAGACAAACACAGAATTCCTGTTGAAAGAAACATATCAATAT
>NC_089761.1:69063164-69080664 GCF_040412425.1 Macrobrachium rosenbergii
AAATCATAATATATCAGATTAAAAGAAGTCTACACAGGAGCTGGACTACTAGCTCTGTGGCACTGTAATTACATTAATTCACAAATCAAGTAGTGCCACTAGCAAGATCAAATGTGGGCTAAACTTTCCCCAGTCTTAAGGTAACACAAAACATGCAGTAAAATTGATCACACTGAACACAAGGAACCTCTTATACTAAATGTAAGAATAATAATATCTTACAGTAGACAATGACAAGTAAATAATCTTCAGATGCAAATATCTTGAAGCGATCTTCTCAAAGTAGGAAGATTGGAATGGCACCATGGATAACAGGGGTGCACACAGCGATACAATATGCAATGTCACTCGATTGCAAAATTAATTAAATGTTCACTTTGGGAGTGCTGAAGGCTGAGAGGGACATTACTCAAAGAATAATGGGTTGCAAAAATGGATAAACTCTTATGTTTACGTTATTCCAAGAATTAACCATTTTGCTAGGCGCTGAAGGAGAATTCAAGGGGATGAGATATTTAGAGCAATGTGAAATAAAGTAATAGATTTGTGTGTCAAACAAAATCCGATTTCAACAGTACCTTAGTCCGTTGGATGAGATGTCTTGATGATAAAACCAGACTTTGAAATTTAAGCCAGAGGATCAGTGGTGGATATTATCCGAGTGGCACAACAAAGATAACTGTGTGGGAGGGGGGAGGGGGTGTCAGAGTTCCGACCGTCAAGGATTCTACCTCTATCCTAGCTCACATAGTTCTGTCTCACGTGTGACTGTGACCCCACCTTATAACCTGCCAAATCCCCGCGCTTTCTGTGTCGCCCACTTCTGGGCAGATACCATTGGATTTTTGCAGCTCCAGTGTTTTCCACTGGCGGATGAGGCTTGGCTGAAATGGAAATCGGACGACAGCACAACAGTTTGAGAGAGAGGGAACAATGAAGGGACATTAAAGCTGGGAGAGGAGGAGTCTTCGGCGAAGTCCTAACACGAGAATTGTCTACCGTAGCTAATCGCTAATTAGTAGGGGAGTGTTTTCATGGCTCCCAGTTCTGCCACTTGTGTGGTCTTAAATGCATTTCTTGTATTTTACTCTATTTCTATTATTGTTGATTGAATGAAAGAGCCTGCATCGTGCATGCACGTGACAGCTCCCCATGTAAGAAAACATTTTATGCCTTATTCAGGCATGAATGTCTTTCAAGCCTCATCAGTTAAAGCAATAATTCGTTTCTCAACCTTAAGTCCCAAAATAAAGTGCATTGAATATTAACGTAAAATATATCTGCTAAATTTTAGTAATTGCAAGCTAGTATGGCTACGTTACTCCAATAAGCTAAATTTTAATATGATGCCATCATTGTGTATCTTGCTATGAAGTTACGTTACTTGCAAGTTCTACTACATACAATACTGATTATTTATATAGCTCTTTTACAGATACATTTAAGCAATGCTTAAGTTTCAGCCCTATTAATTTTTTATTCATTAAATACAAACTCTTATTTATTGACATGTGGACACGGAGACCTGTATGTTGATCATAGCGTGTTTTCATGGCCAATTAGTGATAGCCAACCAGCTGATCTGGCTGGGCTGGGTATGTGATTCACTTTCACACTTGTACTGTAAAGGTCTAGCATTTAGGCTAGGAGATAAGTTTAAAGGATATGAAATTTACAAGTGATAAGAGTTTGAGAGTAAGAGAGTGACTTGGCATCTGACTCTGGATTAGGGTGCCAAATTATTCAGATAAAGTGAGGCACTGTGCCAGATTTGCATGAGTGACTGGAGAACTTGGTGGCTCTCTTAGGCTACCTGGAGTTTCTATACCTTTGACTTTTCTTCTTTGGCCCTCACTTAGGTTGATAGTTTGATCTAGTAAGAGGAGTGGGTGATGCCGACAGCTGAAGCATGGACAGTGCCAATGATCTCTTTCATCTGCCAGCACAGTTCTTTGAGTTCTGCGACCAACTGAGCTCTGGAAGAATTTTCAATCAGGATATTATCTCCTAAGGACTGGGAAAGAGAGGAAGATGTCTTCATGGGCGTGATAGGCTCACAGGTTATGATGACGAACTCAGACACAGATTGTGAAGGCATATCGGGGATGAGCTTCCACTGAGGTCAAGGGAGTCCAGAATTGACCATAGTACATTTCAGGTTGGCTCTCTTACCGGCACCAGTAGCGGGGCCAGGCAGGACAAAGAGAGGGGGAGCTGGACTGGGATCTCCTGAAGGGAGATCTGTGTTTTATTTTGGCACTGGCACTAAGGCTGGGCCAGGCACTGGAATTAAAGCTGGACTTGACTCTGGCACTGTCATTACGGCAGGGCCAGGTGTAGGACTTACAATTGAAGTTGGTTCAACATCCAGGATGGATGGAGCATTGCACTGCTCAGGGCACTTACTGTATGTGGCACTGGCAGGGAATTTGAGGCAATACTGGGTTCTCCTGGAGGGAGATATGGTATGTGCTCTGGCACCACCACTAAGGCGGGGCCAGACACAGGAATGAGACTTGGTAAGGGATCCACTAACGAGACGGGCGAAGCTTGGCACTGCTCAGGGAGCTCAGATGGCACTGGCAGTGTTTCTGGGGCAAGTTTGCATAGACTAGCTGTGCCTGTTGGAGACTGTATGGAGTTTGGTGGAGACAGGGAGTCCTGCCCTAGGAGGAGGTCATAGCCTCCAGGAATATGTTTGGAAACTGCAAGGGTGCAAATCTGAGTTCTGCGAGGCCTAGTGACCCTCGGATAAACTGTTAGTAGGATTAATTTTACAAGATTGATGCTTTCTATGGTGAAGAGCTCATGATTTTCCATTTTGGCCCCATAAGGGACCTTGTCTTCCCATATAAGGAAGATTCACGCAGCAGTATCTTCAAATACTTGGACCTGGTGTGTGTGTGTGGTAGCAACCAAGAGGGGTTGCCACAAATATTGAACCTTCGGCTGGAGGGTCGAAGGATGAATTGATGACTGCCAGAGCAATGGTGGGAGTAGCTGTATTTCTAGGGCAATGCTTCCAGAGGGTGGAGTACCCACAAACCTTACATGCAGTGCAAAAGACCTTTGCTTTGCTAGGAACTGGTGCAGGTTGTGGAGTTTGCTTGGTTTGATCAGGAGATTGCTTTGCAGTGGCTCCTTTAAAGTGGCACTGGGACTCCAGGTGCTCTTTCATCTTACAATAAGTGCAAACAGGAGCTTTAGATGGGAGCCCAGTCTTGGGCTGAGCTTATGATGATGCAGAGGTATGATGAGACAGAACTAGTTTCTTCCCTATTGTACTGTGCTGATGGTGGTGCATTTCTCAATCATCAGCTAATTGGCAGCATTCAGCAACAGTTGTAGGGCTCTTCTCATAAATGTATGTGGCTAGTGCACTTGGAGCATAGTAGAAAAGAAGTCTTCCACTCCCATGCGCTCAGGGAGATCCTCAAGCATCTGTACATTGAGAGATTCCACCCAACAGTTGTAGTGTCTATTTTTGTGATAAAGCCAATCCGTCCAGGTTTGACCTCTTTCCATGGGTAGGACAATCCAACGTTGTCTCCAATGCCTCTGACCTCTGCGAGGTCTCCCTGTTCTGCATCTGTTAAGGCATGAAGTGCCACTAAAGCTTTGCCCCTATGCTTGTTTAGAATTAATGTTATCTCAGTGGCATTGGGGTAAAATTGTCGAAGACCCTTTCTATGTGATCCAGGCATGCTTTGTGTTCTTGGTCTGACCACTCCTGGATGAGCGTGCTCCTGCTGGTTAGGGAAGACAGGGGGTTAGCTGGACCAGGGGTTTTGTTTCTTTGTTGAGCGAGTGCCAAGGCATTTTCATGGAACCCCTTTCTTGTTCAAAGTGCGGTCAGAAATCCCTTAATTCCAGGTGCGGACCAGACTGGAGTTAATAGTCGCCCAAGGCAGGTCAGCCTGCAGGTTGACCATGTGCATTCCACCATTTTGAATTCGGAACCATGCTGACTGCAGTTCCTTGTGGACAGAGTGATCACAACACTATCTAGGAAGAGAAAGCTGTAACTTCCGAAGCTATAAAGGGCCTTGGAAAGAGGAGTTTGCTCTCAGGATTGCCGGCGTGGTGGCACGGACTCCAGGGCTCTGTCCCTTGCTCCATCAGACTGAGTATTTTCCACACGTGGCAGGCAGTATCCAAAGTAACTTTTGTTATGAATTAATTCACTGGCCCTTCCTCTCACTGGCCCTCATAAGAAGAGAACTTCAGCTCCTAAAGAAAGGTAAAGTACCAGGATATTAAGTTTTTCATCAGCCACGTTCCCTATTCTCCTCCACCTATGTTCCTCTCTTTTCATAGTGCAATATAATTACAGTGAGACCTGTATTGCTTTATATTTTGTGCTGTTAAATTTGCAAAGCATTTACAAGAAATGTAACGTAAGAGTATGATATTCGAGTCACAGGAATCAAGTTCAGTCTAGGGATCTTCAATGCCATTCCTCGGTTCCCTCATTACAGTGCCAGTTTCGGCTGAGTAACTGTTTCAATTATATAGATTAGGAGTTTTCAACTGTGGATCTGCGTATTATTGACTTGCGTGTGTGAAGAGGGCCTCTCTACTTCATTATCAACAACTTTCGAAGTGGGCAACCCATTTGTATTCCCTCCTGGAAATTCCTGTTATTTGCTCTCGCCTCATTACCCCAGAATTACGCTGCCATTCTTCTGATGTATTTTTTTTTGTAAATATAATGAATAAAGTTAAACCCCAGAGTTTATCTAATCACTCCCTTTTTGAAGTAGGCCTTCAGGCATATTTTGATGTCTGTAATTTTAGCTGTCCTCAAGGCCGGAGACCAGATTTTTGTGGTAATTAAGGTAAGTTGCACATCATCCTAGCATACCCCATTTATCTAGCAAGACCCCAGCTTTAAAATTACAACACTGGCGACCAAATTGCCGAGATCTCGCAATCTGAAATATCACAGATTGAGTCCTTACCCCTTTTGGCAACGTGCAGTTATCAGCTAAGAGCTGAATGCAAGACAAGAAACGAGCCTTCTTAATTAGCATAAATTCCCCTATAAGCGCACAAGCAATCCATTTCAACAGTAAGTATCGTGTCATTATGTTTATTTTTTGTTAGGCATGAACAAAATCATGGCTAAAGTAGAGTTAGGAATTGTTAGAACATGTGCATGCATCCCATTTATAAAAAGAGAGTTATTAACCTTTAGACATGATTTTGTGCTATCACATGTTAGCTGCATGTTTTAAAACTAGGAAGGTAGGGAACGACACTCAGTGAAGAGTTAATAAAAGGAATAGTGCCCTTATTCCTTCGTCCGCGTGATAAGGGCAATCTGAAAGTCCCAAAATACGAGCCAGGCACACATTACAGCTACGTGGGCTAACCCATTCCAGCAATTTTCGTATCCCTGGAGATAGGATATTTTTACTCTCTCTCTCTCTCTCTCTCTCTCTCTCTCTCTCTCTCTCTCTCTCTCTCTCTCTCTCTCTCTCTCTCTTGTAGAGGTTAGGAATTCGCTAGGCAAAGATATTATTCTTCCTTATTGATTAAATCTCATAAATCCGTAAAAACTTTTCAGGCCATGCGAGCCGAAAATCATGGTTAGCACTCGCATTTGTTTAAATTCCTTCTGTAAAAGAAACGCACGTGGTAAATTCCATTCCATTCAATTTTTTCCAGTGAACAAACCGTGAGAAAAAAAGGAGACATCCATTCATTCATTCCCCAGAAGAGAGGAAAATCTTCCGAAATGTATGGTCATCTTTAAAATTTGCACAAAGCTTCGGTTGGCCAGGTGTCAGCTAAGCGGAGACTTTGTTGTATTTGTTTGCTGTATTTGTTGGTTGTTTCTCTTCACACACACGTGCTGGACTGTCCTTGTCCCATGGAATTGCTAAAGTAAACAAAATCAGGTCTCTAGAATAAAGTAAATATTTCCTTTTTCCCTTAAGCACGTGAGATACCTTTGGCGGAAAATTTGCCCGTGCATGGTAAACTAAGAATTTTTTTTGTGTACTCATCATATTCTACCGAGTTTTAATATCACACTTTTGAAATAAGCACATTCTTTTCTCGTCACATTGTATGCATATTTTTTTCTCTCTTAGCCGAGGAGCCAGCTACATTGTTTCTCACATTTAATTGAGTATATTTAGAAGTAACTGTTCCTATTTGCCTAGAGCAATACAATTTTATAACATTTGTTGAACTGCCAGCATAATCATTCATTCACGCATTTAACAGCGAATTTCTCGAAGCTACCGCTTCCCATTTGTCCAGAGCCATTTTATAATAATTTCTGCCACTGCCAGCATAAGCATTCCTTCAGGCACTGTAACTGTTTATGTGAGCAATTAAAAATTTAAAAGCATATTAAGCGGTATCCAATTCTATGTAAGCCTGTTATTTTAATTCCGCCAACTCTGACAATTCTCTGCAAAACATTATTTAAGGCTTGCATAAAACCTTGTGCTAAAAAATCCAAGTCGATTTCGAGACTTTATATTCATGTATTTCACACACATCCTAGTCCTTACAGGACTGATTATTCTAGTTCTTTAGAACAACTTTGATTCTTACAAGACCCCACACCGCTCATTTAGCACAAACCCTAAGTTCTCAGAAACCTAATTAACCGCAATCAACATGCACAAAACCTCGTTCTCCAGAACTCCTTAATTCCACACTGTCACTGGCCAAGTCTGTGCATGACATAAAACCCAAGTTACATCTTTCGAGCCACATTAAAAATTCGTTCATCACGAACAAACTAAGTGTTATTCAGACATATTAAAACTCGTTCATCACAAACAAACTAAGTCTTTTGCAGACATTAAAATTCGTTCATCACAAACAAACTAAGTCTTATGCAGACATATTAAAATTAGTTCACCACAAACAAATTAAGTCTTATTCAGACACATTAAAATTCGTTCATCACGAACAAACTAAGTCTTATTCATGCATGTTAAAGAATTTGTTCAGTATGAACAAACTAAGTCTTGTAGACATACTGAAAACCAGTTCATCACAAACAAACTTGAGTCTTTTCAGACATACTGGTTATCTAAAGGATCACTCCCATATAAGCGTTATCTCAAGATGTCTACGACATCCAGAGCCCAGCAAAATGAGGACTTCAAGTTCTATGTGTCCGCTGGAAAGGACATGGGACTGTCAGGACAAGCCCTGAGGGATTGGGTCCAAGAGAGAGTAGACAATGCCAAAGAGGAAAGAGAGGCAGAAAGAATAGCCCGGGAGAAACGAGATGAGGCAGAACGACAGGAGAAAGAAAAAGAAAGAATAGCCCGGGAGAAATGAGAAGAGGCAGAACGACAGGAGGGGGAGAAAGAGAGAGCTCATCAGCCTGCAATGGCGGTTCAGGGCATGCACAACTCCCCAACACCCTCTCCACATTCAGCCCTCAGCAATGTAGGCTCCCTCATAAGAAAATGGGACGAAGTCGAGCCCTAAGCCTGGCTCGACCATATTGAAAGGGTCCTGACAACCTATCAGCCCTTTACTGAAGAAGTGTCTCTGATCCTGAGATGGTACCTTAAAGAGAAAGGTGCCATTGCCTTCGATCCTCTCCCTCCTGAGGATCAAGGAAATCTTGCCCTTGTCCGCCAAGCCATCATAAAAGCTTTTGAAATAACTCCCGACCGTTGGAGGAAAAGGTGGAGAAATATGCCCAAAGAATCAGGCCAAACCTGGTCTGAGTGGATCTTCAAAAAGACCCAGGCCTTAAAGCAATGGCTAGAATCTCTCAAAGCCACTAGTGTGGAGGACATCCTCGAACTCTTCCAGCTCAAGGACTTCTTATTTTATGCCCTGCCAGATCTTGCCACCCATCTATGTGACAAGACACCTAAGACAGTGGTCGAGTGCTGTCACTGGGCTGACACCTGGGACACCAATCTTCCTCATCTTAGTTCCCATGGAAGAAAATTATATCACTCTTCGCCTGCCTCAGCCAACTCTCAGCACCCCCTCAAACATGGGCAAGCCCCAAAGAAACCAGTGTGTGGATATTGCAAGAGAATAGGGCACCCCACTGAACAGTGCCATTTCAAGGCTGAGGCTCAGCCAGAAAATCCTTCTAAGTCCTCAAATGGAGCAATGCCCAACAAGCCCCATCTGGCTCTTGGACGAAAAGTAAAGGGCCTGCTAACTCCAATGGGGCAGTGCCAAGCAAAGATTATAGCAGGAGTTACTGCCCACTTGCAAAGCTTATGGCACTCTACCCAATGGGCAAAATGCCCTAATATATCAAGTACACCTGCCATTGCTTTGGCAGTTACTTATTCTAATTCCTTGGGCCCTCCAGCCGAAGGTCCCATATATGTGGCACCCCCTCGAGGTAGCTACCCCACATACCAGGTCAAGACATTTGATGACTCTGGTGCACAAATTTCCCCTCATAAGGAAAGACAGGGATCCCTATGGAGCTAACATTAACAGACGTAAACTCGTCACAATTGAGGGTATCAATCAATTTAAAATGATACTTCCTACTGTTCAGTTGAGAGTCACGAGACCTCGCAGATCTAATATCTGCAACTTTGCAGTAGCAAGCTATATTCCTGGAGGTTATGACATCCTCCTGGGACAGGACTTCCAGTCCCCATCTAAATTACAGCAATCCATGGTCCCAAAAGCCCCAAATCATTCATTAGGCATGAGCAAGCCTCAAATGCTTGCATTCATTCCACTACCAGTGCCACCTGAGCGCGATGTGCAGTGGCTACCTGCCTCAAAGTCGATTACAGATCCCTTTCCGGTGCCAGGCCCTGTCCCAGTGCCAGTGCCAAAGCACTAAATAGATCTCCCTCCAGGAGATCCCAAAATTGATTCACAATCTCTGCCAGTGCCACTTGGGTGCATTGAGTAGTGCTAAGCTCCGTCCCGTCCCGAACGACGAGCAAATTCCAAATCAAATACTAGTGCCTGACCCGGCCTTAGTGCCAGCACCAGAGCATGTCCCTGATCCCCATTCAAGAGATCCTAATCCGGATCCCCTCTCTTCTCCCGGCTTGGCTCCGCTACAAGTGCCGGTAAGAGAGACAGCTTCTTCCAACCACAGTGGAAGCTCATCCCATACCTTAGATGGTCATGGTAACCTGTGAGCCTATCATGCCCACAGCGACCTCTTCCTCTCTTTCCTGGTCCCCCTCGGTCGCAACCGTGAGTAAGGATTCTGCCGTGTCTCTTATGGCTGATGAACTCACGGAACTGATGACTTTGGGTAGAGACTGTAACAAGTGCCCCTGCTTCAGCCGCCAAAGAAGCCGACTCAGGTGGCACTCCAATGTCCTCCTTGGGCTTGGTTCAACCAATTCCCCTACTAAGGAGAACCATCAACCTAAAGAGATCTGCAGCAGAAATCACGGGGTTAGGTAATGTCAGGTAGCCTATAAAGAGCTGCTGAGCTCTCCTGGCACCAGTGCAAATCTGGCACAGTGCCACCCTTTTATCCTACAAAGTTCTTTGACACTTCTATCCAAAAAGAGAATGCCCAAGTCTTCGCCTGTTTCTTTTCCTTACAATCCTGTACGTTATTCTTTTCCTTTAACATTTTCCTTTGTTTTTTCCTCTCTTTTCCCTTTGAGTACCTTTGCATTTATTTCACGCCTTACCAAGGTGCAAATTTTACTTTACTTCCCACTCTGCCAATGCAGAGTGCAAATTGACAGACCTTTCAAATCCATAAATCCTATGACTTCCCTTTCATGCCCATAAAAGCATGATACGTTTTAGAATCATATACGCCAAAGCCATTTAGTATTATCATATAAGTGCCAACTTTACACAGTGCCATTTTCGTAGATGCTGGCAGACAATCCTGTCGGAGGAATCGTGTCCTTTGACTGCTTTGAAGCCCCTTGGGCTAAAGAATAAACCTAAGCCCTTTTCATAGGCTAAGGAGTATAATTTCGGCATATTCATCATCATTTTCCCTTAATAATCATACTCATTCTGGAATTTGTCATTTGTCTTCTTTGTTATTCCCTTGTAATTTAAATCCCGAGGCCATGACTCAGAAAGACCGTATACTTTACATATTTGTCTGTACTTCATTGTACTTAGCTTCACGCCTGTAAGCACCAATGACCTCAGTGCCACGTCTGGCACTGTGCTGTCAACTTAAGTAACATGGCAACACCTAACCAAAGACCATGCATACTTCACTGTAATGCCTCATCAAAGCAAACTAACTGCATGTCTTTGATTGTAACAATTACCGCTAAAAGTTAAGTGCATGATTATTTTAAGATTTACCTGAAGGAAATCACTTACAGTTATTGTATTTTAATATTTACGTGACCTTCTCATATTTGTAACACTTCCTGTTTTAAAATGACAGTAGCTTATAATTTATTGTATTTCAAAATTTACGATAATTTAATCATAATTCCTTAACAAATTCCTGTTTAAGAGTAACAGTAATTTAATGTTAAAACCTTTTCTTTCACTCTGCGATGTACATAAAATGTTGAATGCTTTGTCAAGTAAATTTTTCAAAAATCTCATATGTAGCAGAGAAGTTTAGGTTAATAAAAATACATGAGCACTATTAAAGAGAAAAGTAGGATAATGTAAAGCATTTGTCAGTTGAATCCTTGGTTTGGTAGACATTCGCACCCAAGTGAAGGTGCGAGATGTCAACTTGGGCAGGGAGTTGCTACATCTTCCCAAGCATCCCAGTTACCAAAAGCTTGATTTAAAACTCAGAAGTAAGAATACAGTGCATTGTTTAGCACTGTCTAACAAAGAAGGGCAAAAGGAATATTGACCCCTCCTTAAATCCATTAATTGCACCTCTGTATATCTCTACCACTTTCTCTCTTTGAACATGTGACTGTACGAAGCCCCTTGTTTATCAGAACACGAGGCCAGGAGAAGATTAATTTCTGGCCACAGGCAGAATAAACCAGATGAAGAGAGAGGTGTGGTTTCTGTAGGAACACCTGGAATGGGCTCACCACTAGGTGACCCCGGATTCAAATGGTGCACACGCATAGAGGGACGACACTAACCCCATCTGCATGAGGAAAGCATCATAATCCCTGACCCAAGGTCTTAAAAGGCCTGACCGAAGACACGAGAAGTTAGAGGCATATCTGGACATGAGCGAGACACCATCCTCCCTTTGCATTTCCGCCTCCTTCAGAGTACCATGTGCCTACCACATGGTCTTATCTTGCAGGGGGCATTAGCACTCTTACCATTGATGCCTTTTAGCCCTCCTCTGCCATCATTACCCATGACAAAGCCACCTCTTCTATAAGTTAAAGTGATCTGTTGCAAAGGTTCTTTTCATTCAGTCACACTGTTTTAATTCTCGCACTATACTTCCTGTGTCATTTCTAAGTGCTAGTATTTCCACATTTCCCTCGCCTTGTTAGGGCAGTGTTATGAAAATTCCAGTCTTTGAGTAATTACGTGAGATAGTGTGTTCAAGGCATCCTTGGTACCCTCTGTGCACTGCCTTGCCCTATGCATATTTTACTGTGTCCTTACTGGCTTTTAATTCGTAAATCTCTCTGTTTACACAGGGATCCATAGCCATGGAATTCTTCCTTGACTGTGCCTTGCCCTTCGTGAATCAGCATAGTCACATTGATGGATATACCTTCAAGTGTTCATAGTTATAATTAATCTCTCAGGCCTTGCCTGCCCCATTAGTTCATTTCATCTTCTGATTGTTCATTTAATGTAAATGTACGTAACCTTAAACTTACCTAAAGTGCTTGCTTACAACTATCTTGTGAGTAGAGCCATCAGCTCTGTTATATTTCCCCCGATTTTTTCTTAACGATTTCCTGAATAAATCATTCATTTAGAGCCAATAACAGATGCTATAAAAATACTGAGGTATATATAACTAAATCATTCATTTAGAGCCAATAATATATATATATATATATATATATATATATATATATATATAGGCTCATGATATATATATTTATATATATATATAAATTATAATATATATATATATATATATATATATATATATATATATATATATATATATATATATATATATATATATATATATATATATATATATATATATATATATATATATATATATATATATATATATATTAATAATAAACCAGAATTCTTGCACAGCACACCTCCCCCCCTGGCCCCTGCCCCCTCTAATTTACATACATCACCAAAGTTCAAGAACTTCTAAACGATGCGGAGACCTATGACAAATTAACGAAAGATCCCACAACAAATATTGCTGCTCAATTTAACAAATCAGTCAGAACCATAGGGGGCAATAAGAAGGACATAGAACTACTAGAGACATTCAAGGTAATCAACACCTCTCTCCCCTATTTTTTTGCGGCCTCCGAAAAACACATAAAGATGGGATTCCTTTACGCCCCATAATATCTAGCAGGGGCTCTTTCATGTACAAATTATCAAACTGGCTCTCGCAGACTTGTTATCACCCTTTCTAGGAACCTTCTCATCCTCCCACGTCAAACATGCAGACGATTTTATACAAAAATTTAATAGTTTAAACATCCCCTCAAACAACATCAAATTGCTCAGCCTAGACGTCGAGTCATTATTTACTAAAGTCCCGATTGCCGACATGTTGTTTTTCTTAGAGAGGAAGTTACAACCATATGAAGACCATTTTCTTCTTGGCATAGATAAAACTTTAAAACTTATCAACCTCTGTGTAACTAACAACGTGTTTTCTTTCAATGGTAATTTTACAAACAAAAATTTGGCTGTAGCATGGAAGTCCCCTATCACCCCTTCTAGCAAACTTGTACATGGAATATTTCGAAATAGAACTTTTGTCGTCTATCAAACCCCGTAATATGATCTGGCTTAGATACGTAGATGATATCTTTACTTTCTGGGACAATAGCTGGGGGGACTTTAATGAATTTTTTAATAGGGTAAATTCGCTAGTGCCGACCATAAAATTTAAAACGGAATGGGAAAAGGACGGAAAACTGCCGTTCCTAGATGTACTGATCATAAGAAAACAGAACAGATATGCATTTACAGTATATAGAAAACCCACCTTCGCTGTTTCCTACATTCATTTCTTAAGCTACCACGACGTCTGTAAAAATCATGGTAGGGTGCAGCTTATTCCTCAGAGGACTTAGGATATGTTCAAATGAGTTCCTAGATAAAGAATTCAACATGACCCGCCAACACCTAACGCAACTGCTCTATCCACCACACATTATCGAGAGGGCTATCAACAAAGCGAATAAAATATACTATAGAGGTCCCACTCACAACAGACAAATAGATTTCAACAACAAAATAAAGCTTCCGTACGACGAAAACATCCAAAAAGCCACCGAACAACTCAGGCCTGACAATCCCTTCATTTTCCATTATCCTAAATCCATCGGGAGTTCACTCATTAACGTATACTTACATAAAAAAGGGGAAGAAGCCGGAGTTTACAAGATACCGTGTAGCAATTGTAAGGACATTTACGTAGGCGAGACAGGTAGATCACTCTCGCAAAGAATAACAGAGCACAAAAGATCAGTACGTTACGCTCGGAGAGTTCGGGGATTTTCCACATATCAGAAATACAGGACATGTCATAAACAGGAGTGGGGCAGAGTTGGTTTTCAAAAGTAGCTGTCTGTACAAAAGAAAGATGCTGGAATCTGCTATCATCAATCAAACCAACAATATGAACCTGTCAGGAGGACATTGGAAATCGGACAACATCGACGCTCTAATCCTAAGACCACTACTGAAGAAGATGGCCCAAGAAAGGCAACCTCCAGATCCGTCGCCAAACGGGAGCTAATGAGGCCAAAAACCACTAGGGAACTGGTCATTCTCCTCCTTCTTAGGAAACGGTCACTCCATACCATCGGAGACTTAACGCCACACCTTTATGTTTTGTATATATACCCTTGTAAAAATTTCATCTGTCCATATTCTACCAGTGAACAGGGGCACAGAAGCAAGTGCCCGAAATATATGGTTTCAACGTTTAAATAGTGTTTTATGGGCCTTCTTATATTCATATTACACTGTAGTATTACAGGAAAAGACATTCATTTTTGCCCATTATGGAACATCACAGTTTACGCCAGATTTTCGGCTTCAACCCAACTGTCAAGCACATCTTTAGATGGTACGAACGACTAGTACATGGGTTACACAAGAGGAAGAATTATAGAAATTTTCTACAAGAATGCCTGCAGGAAAAGTTTCTCCCAAAATGTACGGCTTCACGCGTTGGACATCGGCGTCAGATCCATTTCCGGACTACATCTGCACTTTCCTCCAAGACAGAATACAAGCCACACACCAAGACATCTATGTGATTAGAAGAAAAATAAGTGAGCTAGCCACGTCGCTTCGCCTCATGTGCAAGGATGATGGTATGTACAGATATCTTTCATATTTTGTGCTATCAGGTGCTATTGAAAGCAATGAGTCCCACTCCAGAAATTTGTGCTACAAATTAAAAAGACTGATTAGGAACAGCGTATGGAATAATCTTGGCCTTCCCAATAATGTGCTGAATCTCTCTAACCATCCCCTCACTGCAGAAGAACAGACCGTTTTAAATCTTGGAGTTTCATTCACTCTAAAACCTGGTCCTGAGAGTAATCTTAATTTCCTAATTGCTTTTGACAAACATTTTGCAAAAAACAGTTATGACAAGAAAGAGGCATGTCTCAAAGGCATTTTGCTAAATGTCTTGGAGCAAAATAACAACAAAAAATCGCTCCCGAAAAGATTCCAAAATGCGTTAGTTAGTTTAAGGAAAAGGGAGGATATCATCATCACAAAATCTGACAAAGACGGGAAAATAGTTCTCTTAGACAAGGAGACATACATCAACAAAGTTCAAGAACTTCTAAACGATGCGGAGACCTATGACAAATTAACGAAAGATCCCACAACAAATATTGCTGCTCAATTTAACAAATCAGTCAGAACCATAGGGGGCAATAAGAAGGACATAGAACTACTAGAGACATTCAAGGTAATCAACCCCTCTCTCCCCTATTTTTACGGCCTCCCGAAAACACATAAAGATGGGATTCCTTTACGCCCCATAATATCTAGCAGGGGCTCTTTCATGTACAAATTATCAAAAATGGCTCGCAGACCTGTTATCACCCTTTCTAGGAACCTTCTCATCCTCCCACGTCAAACATGCAGACGATTTTATACAAAAATTTAATAGTTTAAACATCCCCTCAAACAACATCAAATAGACGTCGAGTCATTATTTACTAAAGTCCCGATTGCCGACGTGTTGTCTTTCTTAGAGAGGAAGTTACAACCATATGAAGACCATTTTCCTCTTGGCATAGATAAAACTTTAAAACTTATCAACCTCTGTGTAACTAACAACGTGTTTTCTTTCAATGGTAATTTTTACAAACAAAAATTTGGCTGTAGCATGGGAAGTCCCCTATCACCCCTTCTAGCAAACTTGTACATGGAATATTTCGAAACAGAACTTTTGTCGTCTATCAAACCCCGTAATATGATCTGGCTTAGATACGTAGATGATATCTTTACTTTCTGGGACAATAGCTGGGGGGACTTTAATGAATTTTTTAATAGGGTAAATTCGCTAGTGCCGACCATAAAATTTAAAACGGAATGGGAAAAGGACGGAAAACTGCCGTTCCTAGATGTACTGATCATAAGAAAACAGAACAGATATGCATTTACAGTATATAGAAAACCCACCTTCGCTGTTTCCTACATTCATTTCTTAAGCTACCACGACGTCTCCGTAAAAATCATGATAGGGTGCAACTTATTCCTCAGAGGACTTAGGATATGTTCAAATGAGTACCTAGATAAAGAATTCAACACGATCCGCCAACACCTAACGCAACTGCTCTATCCACCACACATTATCGAGAGGGCTATTAACAAAGCGAATAAAATATACTATAGAGGTCCCACTCACAACAGACAAATAGATTTCAACAACAAAATAAAGCTTCCGTACAACGAAAACATCCAAAGAGCCACCTAACAACTCAGGTCTGACAATCCCTTCATTTTCCATTATCCTAAATCCATCGGGAGTTCGCTCATTAACGTATACTTAAATAACAAAGGGGAAGAAGCCGGAGTTTACAAGATACCGTGTAGCAATTGTAAGGACATTTACGTAGGCGAGACAGGTAGATCACTCTCGCAAAGAATAACAGAGCACAAAAGATCAGTACGTTACGCTTCGGAGAGTTCGGGGATTTTCCCACACATCAGAAATACAGGACATGTCATAAACTGGAGTGGGGCAGAGTTGGTTTTCAAAAGTAGCTGTCTGTACAAAAGAAAGATGCTGGAATCTGCTATCATCAATCAAACCAACAATATGAACCTGTCAGGAGGACATTGAAAATCGGACGACATCGACGCTCTAATCCTAAGACCACTACTGAAGAAGATGGCCCAAGAAAGGCGACCTCCAGATCCGTCGCCAAACGGGAGCTAATGAGGCCAAAAACCACTAGGGAATTGATCATTCTCCTCCTTCTTAGGAAACGGTCACTCCATACCATCGGAGACTTAATGCCACACCTTTATGTTTTGTATATATACCCTTGTAAAAATTTCATCTGTCCATATTCTACCAGTGAACAGGGGCACAGAGGCAAGTGCCCGAAATATATGATTTCAACGTTTAAATAGTGTTTTATGGGCCTTCTTATATTCATATTACACTGTAGTATTACAGGATAAGACTTTCATATACATATATATATATATATATATATATATATATATATATATATATATATATATATATATATATATATATATATATATATATATATATATATATGTGTGTGTGTGTGTGTGTGTATATATATGTATGTATATATATATATATATATATAAATATATATATATATATATATATATATATATATATATATATATATATATAAAATGTCCAATTATACAAGGTCAGATATGGGTTATAACTTTCTTCCACATCTGTTTTAAGAACAAAGTCATATCATATAAAATGTCCAATTATACAAGGTCAGATAGGGTTATCTTTCTTCTCTCTGTTTTAAGAACAAAGTCATATCAGCACATTTCTCTCTCTCTCTCTCTCTCTCTCTCTCTCTCTGTCTCTGTCTCTCTCTCTCTCTCTCTCTCTCTCTCTCTCTCTCTCTCTCATCATCCAAGGCCATAACTGAACTAAGGAAGAACAATAAAGACATGACAAAAAAAATTTAATTTATTCAGTAATCTAACATGGCAAGGACTGGAACCAAATACATTATTTTAAGTTTCCGTTAAGCTATTTTTCATTTTACATTTCTTGTATTTTCAGACTGAGTGACGGAGTTAGATACAGCCATGGCAAACGACTCGAAGGAAATCAGATGGATTGACCGAATCTGGGCTATAACCTTCAGAGGGACCAGGGATGCTAGCGCATCCTTCATTTCACATTCCTGGATAGCTAAATACATTAAAAGAGATGAATCCTTTGTTA
>NC_089761.1:69085664-69178164 GCF_040412425.1 Macrobrachium rosenbergii
GATGAGGGAGAAGGGGAGGGGAGGGAAGACTGAAGGGGAAGGGGAAGGGTGAATGGGGAGGGGAGGGGAAGGAGAGGGAAGGTAGAAGAGGGAGTAGGAGGGTGAGGGGGGAGGGGATAGGGAAGGGGATGGAAGAGTGAAGGGAAAGGGGGAGGGAAAGGGGAGGGAGAAGTGGAGGGGAATGGGGAGGAGAGGGGGAAAGGAAGGTGGAGGGAAGAGTGAAGGTGAGTTGGAGGGGAGGAGGAAGCTGAGGAGATGGGGAAGGGGAAGGGGAATGGAAGAGGGAAGGGGAGGAGAGGGGGAATGGAGGGGTGGGCAATCATTTTTATTGCTTTTTGGGCTGAAATATATATTACTAAGTAAGCTGACTAATTGCTGGCCTTTGAAATTGTGTGCCTTTATTTTACATTGGTATTTTCCGCATTTGGAAACAGCGGGTATCCAATGCATGACTTCCGGTCACGATCAAGATGTCTGGAGACAACATGACAGATGAATGGAAGCTTTATGATATCTGTGGGTTCAGAAGGCGGGGTCCTTTGAACACTGAACCAGACGGTGATGTCATGCTTCAAGGGAGGGGTTGTTAAGTGAATGTGTGCATACATGCACTCCCCAATGTGTATTGTATAGAAGAAACATAGAATGGGTATTCACTTCGATTTGCAGCTGGTGTGATTGCTCTTTTGAGCTGTGTTGGTGAATAAGACAGCCACTGTGAAGAACGGTTTCCTGATGGCCATAGAATGTGAGTAAGATAACTCATTAACACTTATATCTTTCTCGGACATTATGTGTAATACCCATTTTATGTTGCAGTGAAACCCCTTTGTTCTTTATTATGCATTTTTCCTTTTTAAGTGTTTATTTTTTATACACCATTTCAGGTTTTAATATAAGCTATGTTTCTTTTAACAGGAAATCTGGTAGAGTCTTGTGAAGACGTATATGTTGGAAGTGATGTTCTTTTTAGCATACTATATGGCATTTATTTTGGTCTAGAGTAATCATGAACTTTTTATTTTGTTTGGTGACCAGGGTGTTAGTCACCAGTATTGGTTCGTCTAGAAACATTAATTTGATTGATTGTGAGTCTGAGTTTCCTCTAGTTATGACTTCCATTTTATAGGGTGTGAGAAACTCCATTTCATGACCGTAGCTTTTGCTGAAATGCTTTCATTAATTTTACAAATAAAGAGTAGTTTTGTATCTCGGCATTTTAATCCAGTAATCCTTTGTTTGACAGGTAGTATGAGAGAGGAGTTGTCGAGAGAAAGAATGTGCTGACCCAGTACTGGCCATTGCAACTGGAGAATCTCAGAGACATAGGATGATATGACATGGTTCTTAAAACAGGTGTAGAAAGAGGTTATGACCCTCTCTGACCTTGTTTTTATGGCATAATAGTTGGTGGCAGCGTAATAGACAGAAATAGATAGCCGAATAGATAAGTAGACAGGTTATAGGTTACGTTTCCAAAGAGACATATCTTATTATTAGTTGTTATACTGGATGAATTATAGAGGTTGGTGGTAGTGGCATCTCAGAATAGGGATTTGATGGTTTAGCAATTCGGGTTAGGGAGGAGTTGTGAAATGCACTCGAGCCAGTCTTTCTTGAGCACGGGTTTCTGTGTGTGTTTAATGATGCATCACGGGGCGCAAGGTTTTGGTGTGTTTATAGATATTTCTGTTTGGGGAAGAGGATAGTGTGCACAGTGTGTTTAATTGCGGTATCTTCACTGCTTGTGTGTGTGGTAAAACACACGAGTGTGAGTGTATTTCTGTGTCTTTTTTCTCTCTCTCTCTTTCCTTGGTGGAAGGATTTTGCATCGTGGCTGTCAAGCAGGGGCGTGCGTAAGTGTTATTATTTTTGGAGCGGTTATGGTTTACCCGGGGAACCTTGTGTTTGGCTAGTTTTCTGTTCAGAACCTACTACTAGATGGCAGTAAGCTCTGACAAGAGAACTGGCGGAATGGTACACAACAAAAAATGGCGGATAGACAAAATCTGTGGAGCCGGTGGTTGTTAGCTGTCATTTTTACACAAATCTGATCACAGTTTCGGCAGGGCAGAACAGCACTGCGTGCCTTATCCGCTTTTTGACTGATTCCTGGCAGGCACATATATTCTGGCAAGCGGTAATATCGCACTGCACGCACTAACCACAGGGGTTACAAGGGAGGAAATTGTACCCCTAACATCTAGTTATCAACAATTTACTATCCTAACCACTGTTCACACAGATCACTAAAATCCCCTAAAAGGCTACTTTTCATCAGAAACAAACACAATTCATTTTCATTGTCACATAATTTCACCAATTCAATAATAGTCACCGGGTTTGTAGTGGCAAATTGAACGTGAGAGGGATGAGAAGACGCCATGTTAACTGTTTGAATTCTGTGCTAGAATGGTCGAGCTGGGTCAGGTCGCTAGGTCAGGTAGGGTCGAGGTCAAACTACTTACCTGTGCAGACGGATTTGGTTGTTGCATGGTTTTTTTATTGTTAATTTTAATGTCGGATTTGAAGTGACAAACCAGTTAAAGGGGCGGGTGGATTGTTTTTTTATTGCACTGCAACTTATATCAGGCGTTGGCAGGAGTGACATCATCCCCGGAGTGATGTGTTAGCGCAGTCATTAGTTGGGCAGAGCTTCTTGCCTTATTCCCATCCTCCATGAAGCGCATGTAAATTTTGGGCATGGCTTATGTGTTTTTTTTTTAACAATCGGCTGTTCGCATCGGCGTTTAGGGTTTAATAAGGGGGTTATTTAATTATTGTATTAACTCTGGGGACTTTTAATTATTGGGAAATAATTTATGTGACGGGTGTTGGGTTATTGTGAGTAAACTTTCTTATGTGAGTGAGTGTACATTCCTTAGATTTTAAACTGTTTTGTTATAGTTACATATGTATGTGTTTTATTTTGGGTACATACATGCTCGTATGCAAAGGGGAAAGCCAGTTCTGTGAGCTTACTCGGCAATTTTTACCTTGAGGATAGTGGTCAAGAGGCGAACTCGTCTCAGGGGTTTAGCTCTCAGCATTTTTTTAACTAAAGGGAGGGGAACGAAACCTTTTCCTTTCTCTTTTTTGTCTCTCTCTCTCTCTCTCTCTCTCTTCCATTTGCTCGAGTCCCATTTTCTTTGCGTGAGGGTAGACTTCTGTTCTCTTTACTTGGGGGTGGATTGTGTGTGCGTTTTGTTTTTTTTTGTTTGCCCTTGAAGACTCGATGTTCATCTTGACCTACTTTGCAGTCAGCTGTGCGCTTGGCCCGTCTGTTTTTTTTCCCCATGGGTTTTTGATTTAATTTTGGGTTTAATAAGTACTTTCTTTTGATTTTTGAGGATTAATTGTTAGAGTAAAGGGAGTTAACATTGTGGAATTCTTCCTGTGTGGGAATTTTTTGGGGAGAATTTTTTTTTTCTTGTGTTTTTTCTTTAGGGGTTTCTGTCCACAGGACTTGGAAAATTTTGTATTGGTGATCAGCTAAGAGTGAGTTAGCTGATTTATTTATGAAGAGGAAAGCTACGAAAATGGCTGGAAGGGATAGTGATCAGAGATTCCTTAGGTCAGCCTATGGCTGTGTAGGGTGCGGAGATTCAGTCCGCAGTTTGAAGGGTTTTGTTGAAGTTCAGAAGGGCCAGAGGTCGATGATTGGGTTGAGTTCTCGGGTTCCACGGGTTCGTTGTTTTAACTGGAATATGCAGGGACACATTAAGAGATTTTGCCGTGTTAAATATTGTGGTGGTTGTAGGAGTTATGGTCACCCCTGGTGGCAGGGGCGGACTGACAGTGGTCTGGACCCCTGGGCAAATAAAGGCCTTTGGCCCCTTGGCCATCTCGCACTAATGTCCATCCAGGGGCATAGCTAGACATTTGTGGGTCTGGAGGCTTACCTCCTGGAGGGGACCCCATCTAAAGTTTGCAGGTGCATTTTGACCCTTTCTGAGACTTCTTTCAATGCATTTGGGGTCCGGGGGGTGATTTCAAACAGCCCCCTCCTGTCCCCCTCCTTAGCTACACCACTGTTTCCCTCCCATACAGAAATGTGGAATCTACATCTGACATTTGATTCAAAAGCTAAATGTCTATACAATATATATTAAATGTAGATTTAATTCAAGCTAAGCAATTATGCTACATTTTATTTATACATGAAAATAAGAGATACATCTATTACAAGTATATGATTCAAATGAAAAAATAATGACTTGCATCTTATAGAATACATTGTGCAGAATGCAGATGATCAATTTCAAATAAAAGTTTACATACTGAACTATTTTGACAAGATTTTTAAAATAAGAGAAGTCCCTGTAGCTCACTAGAAGTGTTTGCAAGCCTGTTTATGATACTTTCCTTGTCATTTTTTAGCTTGCAAGCTATTTCCTTTTCAACTGAAATGAGAATCAATGATTCTAGATGGTTAATAATCTTAAGTTTTGAAAAAGATCGTTCACATGTACATTGTGTGATACTTAATGTTAACAAATATTTGTATGCTGCATACAAATTTTCATAGGCTGTTGAACACATCCTGAATTGGTAAAGTAATTTCAATGCACAGGACAAATAATTCTTGCAAGCATCTCTCTTAACACCTGAGGAAGATCTCTGGCCTTTGTCATCATCAGAGTAAATTTCAGGGTCAATGTCACGATCGCTTTCCTGTTCTAAAATTCCTTTTTGAAGACGTTTGTAACTAGTTGCAAATGAAATAAGCTCTTCTCGAAGTGCTGTCGTATTGCATCTGCAGTTACTCTGAGATTTATCCTTTTTTGGTGTGGCTTTCACTTCTTCAAATCTGTTTGGGTCGAAACAGGATATTTGCTTGTAAAGGTCCCCATGTGAAGCATATCTCCTCTTCATGCTCTCAAAGACAGCATCAAGGCTGATGTTGTGGCATGATATTTCAAAAGTTCTTAAGTGATCACCATCATATGCATCAGAACCAGTACAAGTTATACGTCTAACTAAACATCTTGGCGAAGGTGGTACTGGTGCAAATGTTTTCTGTTGTTAATATTCCATTGATATGAACAATAAATTTTGTTGCTGTTGCGTGTATGCTAGTAAAATCACGAGATATCTTGTCAATCTGTGCAATGGCATCATGGATCATTCGCCATGCCTGCATCACATCTAATCCTGTGGTCTGCAGATACAAGAGTGGTTATGTCAAAGATACAAATGAATATGAATGCCACCAAGATTGTCTCAAATTTACAAAGATTGTCACTCAGCTTCTGCACTTCATAACGGACTGATCTTCGAAAATCTGTCGATTCACTGACATGTTTATGAATAATCAGAAGGTCAAAAAAGAATTCTTTTGAATGGTCTGTATAGCTCCCAAATAATTTCCGAAGGGTTCTTGCTCTACTAGACCACCTAGTCTGCCCAATATGTGGCCTAGGTAAGAAAGTTCCTCAAGGGGGTTTTTTGAGGGGATCTAGTGATCGGCAAGCATGGTCAAGAGACCGTTCAGCTGTAAAGGAAAACTGGGTGGGTGTTTCTTGTGATATAGAACTTCTGGGGGAACCCCCAGAGGCGAAGCCAGTGGTAAATGGGTCTGTGTATGGGGTTAGTGTAAGTATTTTCATTGATACAGGCGTCTCTATTAATTTGATGAATTATGAGCTGTTCTGATCGATGTTATCCGATCGTTCTTTGAGACCTGCTAAAGAGACAGTATGTGATGTTCAAGCAAATAGGTTATGGGTTTTGGGATAAGTAGATGTGGATTTATCTCTTGGGGGTAGAACTTTTACAGAACCATTTTTGGTTATACCAGGGCTGCTTTAGGGAATACTTTGTTACTGGGTCATCCAGCGTGTTGGAGAGGCAAACTCTCAGTTCATATAGGGGTATGCGGTATAACTGTTAGAGTACCTGGTGTTTTTGTGCCTTGCGAGGGGATGGATGTAAGTGTAGTGGATGATGATAATGGATCGGGTGTACATGAGAATTTGCAGGTGTATTCTGAACATGTGTCATTGCGTAGGAAGTGTTATAACGGTTTTTTTTCGGATGATGTGGTTCTTGATCCTGGTATGTTTGCTATGGTGAAAGTTCGAGTGAAAGGAGTGCATAAATCCAGACAGGTGTGTGTGGATGAGTGTAGCGAAAAGCTGAAGGGGGTAGTATGTACAGGTTCTATAAACAAGGTATCGAGTTCAGGGGTTAATTTGGTGGAATTGCTAAACTGTAATGATTCAGTTCAGAATTATCAGAAGGGTACTTATGCAATCGACTTTGTTGACTGGGTCGATGAAGATAATTCAGTTGTTATTATTGGGGATTTGTGTAGTTTTTCAGAGGCAGATTTACAGGCTAGGAGGCAGGTTTTTAGGGATCATTTAACCAATGCTGATTTTAAAGAATATGTTGAGGTGTGGAAGATGTTCTGGCTGAGTTTGTGGGCATAGTCACGCCCAAAGGGGATAAGTTAGGGTTAACAAATGTGTTAGAACACAAGGTTCATTTAGAGGATAAGACTAAGCCTGTTTTTGTCCCTTCATATAGGATTCCTTTCAAGATTAGAGAACAGGTACAGCAAGAGGTTAATATGTGGGAGAGGAAGGCATTTTTAGGCGCAGTTCCTCGTCTTTTAATTTCCCATTGCTAGCAGTGCCAAAGAAGGATGGTTCAGTCCGGGTTTGTGTGGTCTTTAGGAAGTTGAACGAGAAAACCATTCTTGATCGTTACCCTAAGACGTGTTTGCCAGATTTATTTATTGAGATGGGGCAAGAATATCTATTCTTCAACTGATCTGATGCAAGGGTACTTGCAAGTACCGCTCAGCAAGGAGAGTCGAGAATACACGGCTTTCTCTTTGCCGAAGGGGCTTTATGAGTTCACACACATGCCGTTTGGTTTATCAGGTAGTCCTGTGACACTGACTAGGCTAATGAATACAGTTTTGCATGGCTTGTTAGGGAAGTCCATATTTATCTATATGGACTTTATATTAGTTGCCACTGATTTGGTAGAGGAACATTTAGAGGTTCTTAGGGAGGTTTTCAGGAGGCTTAGGTTAGCGGGTTTGAAGATAAAATTAGCTAAGTGTAATTTTCTGAGGAAACAGATAGTATATTTGGGTCATGTTATTTCTAAGGAGGGTGTTAAAGTGAATGATGATAAAGTTAGGGCAACTGTAGACTTTGCTATTCCCAAGAATAAGAAACAGATTCAGTTTTTCTTAGACATGGTTGGATTTTTCCATAGGTATGTGAAAGGTTTTTCTATTCTAGCATCTCCTTTAACAGATATCCTAAGGGATGATGTGCAGTTTGTATGGGGAGATGGACTGCAATTAGCTTTTCAGAAGACTAATGATGCCTTAGCGAATCCCCCAGTGTTGAAATTTCCTGATTTGAAACGTCCATTCATGCTGGTGACAGATGCCTAATACGATGGTATAGGGGCCTGCCTTATGCAGAGGTTTGATGGTAAATTGCATCCTATCACATTTTACAGCAGGAAGTTTAAGACATGGGTTAGTAATGAACAGCTATGGTCGGTAGTTGACAAAGAGGCCTTTGCCGCAGTGTCTAGTTTGGTTCATTTTAAGATGTTATTGATGGGCAATCAAGTAGAGGTTATTACAGATCATAAGCCATTGTTGGATCTTTTCAATAAGCCGGATCTTTCCCCTAAAAGGGCTAGATGGTATCTGACAATCAGGGATTTTGATGCCAAGCTTAGATATATAGATGGTAGACATAATGTTGTAGTGGGCCCCCTAGTAGAAGTGTTTCTGACGCAGATGGTACTCATGTATGTTATGTATCTGGAGATTGCATAGACTGGGATATTAGTCTGGCAGAAGCTAAACAGGATGAGGATGAGATTTTGGCAGAAGCAAAAGCATTTCTTAGAGGGAAATTAGTTAGGAAGGGTTATAAGTTGCCTTTTGCAGGGCTTGTGTTAGAGGGTTATTTGTTGGTTAGGAAGATTAAATACAGAATGAGAAATAGTGAGGATAAGGGTGATACGACGCACATAGTTGTTCCTAGGAGTTTAGTCTACGGTTCTGGATATTGTTCACTGTAGGTTGTTGACGAATTAACTATGTTTCTAGAGATTTTTCATTTGAAGCATAAAACAGCGGAGAAAGTGACAGTCTCATTCTTTAAGGGATATATTTGTCATTATGGGGTTCCTGAGGGGCTGATTACAGATAATGGGAGAGAATTTGTGAATAAAACATTAGAGTGTCTTGTGGATGTAATTGGCATTCAGAAAGTCACCATTATTCCCTATAGACCAGAAGCTAATGGGCTATGTGAATGGGCAAATGGGAAGGTAATTGAGGCTCTCAAAATGACTGTAGGGGGCAATGATGTAAATCTGTATTGATAAATTCCACAGGTGCAGCATAGCATCAATTCTGTTGTTAGTGATACCATTGGGATGTCTCCTAATGAAGCGTTGTTTGGTTGCCCAGTTTGGGACGCGTTCGATTTATTACCTATTCCATCAGGGGATGACGCAGTAAAAGAGCTGGTCTCTACTGCTAAAGAGGAATATGTGTGTCTTGCTAAGAATCTTGATATGAAAACCCAGGATATGGTTGATAGGAGCAATGCAAAGCCGGATGGAGTTAAAGTTGCTGTGGGAGATGGGGTTTTTGTGAAAATAAATGTCAGGAATCAATTGAATTATAAGCTAGGTCCTGAATTTGAAGGTCCTTTCCGGGTTGTAGAAGTAAAGAAGGGGAATAGATTTGTGGTTCTAGATGAAAATACGGGAGTGTCTCGGCTGACACATATATCTAAAATTAAAAAGACATGTTAATGGGAACCTTATGGGTTAATTCCTGTGATGTGGTGTAGTTCTGATAATTTTTTTTCCTCTCTGTGTTTTGTTTTTTAATGGGTTTTAAAGTGGAGTTACTTGTTTTTTTAACTGGGGAGGACGATAGTCTGTAGAGTTATTCGCATTTTTAATGGTCAGAGTTCAGTTTTTTGTTTTCGTGTGTTGCAATATTTAGTTAAAATTAACTGTAAAATACCATATGGCTTTATAGATATATGGGTTTCCTTTTTTTTTTTTGTCTTACCCATTTCAAGATCGGGTAACTTATAGGTTCTTTCTTTTTTTTTACATGCTGAAGTTTCGTATTCTCATGACTTTGGGAGTCGTGGCATGGGCTAATACCGTAATGAGGTTAGGCCTGGGTGTTATTATAGAAGAGGATTATGATGTGAGGTTGTCGTCGGATGCAATATCTTTGAGTATACAGTTTGAGAATTAAGTTCAGTTGCTTAGAATTCTTTTTTTTTTTTGGGGGGGTGAGATAAATATCGGACGGAATCTGTCTGATCCGTTATGGGGTTAGCTAACCGAACTTAATGCTACAGCTGTTAGGGTTCAAGATAGGATTAAGAAGACTTTAACATGGCTTCTAAATTTAGGTGCTTCGACTTTTCAGCTCTCTTCTAGAAGGAGCAAGAGGGCTGTGCCATTGGTAATTGGAGTCGCCATGATCATAGGATCAATTGCTGGTATGTCAATTGCTAATTTGGTGAGAATTGAGCAGGAATTGGCAGTATTTGCTAGCCAGGGTAAAACTTTGATGACTTTACATAATAGTAAAGATAAGTTACGGGAGGGTTTTGAGACTTTAAGGCCTTCATTAAAATGGGTTATTGGTCACAGCTGATAGATGGAGGGAGAACCTAGATGCTACGGTAGCTTTGTCTTCCTGTCAAACTACCTTGTTGAATATAGAGAAAGAAGCAGAATACGTGTCATTGGAGATTGAAACACAGATTAAGGCAGTGGTTACCTCTTCTAAAGGGCGAATTTTTGGGAGATATTCTACCTCCCGGGTGTTTAGAATTGCCTTAAATGAATTCAGTATATTTGTATGGTTCTCAGGTAATTTTTTACTGGGAAGAATTTGTGTCAGTAATATCTTAGAAGCTGTATCTGATAGGGGGTTGCTTGTGGAAGTTCCAGTTAGTAACTTGAAATTGTTTCATAGTTTTATCATAGGACCTTTACTTAGTGGTTTTAATGGTTCATTAATAGTATGGGATAGTGAGGAGACTATGTACTTTTTGGGTTGACTGTTGACATGGCTGACTTACGTTATACACCACTTCCTCGCAGCAGCGCCTTATGGAATGATTTCTATGTGCCTCAACGGATACAAGTTGGATATGGGGGCCATCCACGTTACACCTGCAGGTTTCTACACCTGTGCCTTCATGAGAGGGTCCATGGTCTTTTGGGAGATGTTGGGTGGGATGTCTACAAGTCGCCGTCATTGCTGGGAGACATCTGTTTGGTGCAAAGGATTCATGTGCACTACATTAAACATGGGCTTGTGCAGTCACAAACTGCTCTGGATATTTGGATTGTCAAGAATTCAAGATGTGAAGAGATGCGTTCTACAATGAACTGTTTATCGGAATAACAGTCGTGCATACGAGACAAGTAACTTTCGTATCTAGTACATATTGTTTGCTATGATTTTTGAGCCAGCCCCTACTAAACTTTTATTATGGATATTTGTCATGCCTGGACAAGGACTCCCAGTGGTAGGTGGGCAAAGCTCATATTACTAAGTAAGCTGACTAATTGCTGGCCTTTATGTTGACGTTGGTATTTTCCGCTGTTGTAAACAGCGGGTATCCAACACATGACTTCCGGTCACGATCAAGATGCCTGGAGAAAACGTGACAGATGAATGGAAGCTTTGTGATATCTGTGGGTTCAGAAGGCGGGGTCCTTCAAACAGTGAACCAGACGGTGACGTCACACTTCAAGGGAGGGGTTGTTAAGTGAATGTGTGCTTAAGTGCACTCAGTATTATAGAGGAAACATAGAATGGGTATTCACTTCGATTTGCGGCTGGTGTGATTGCCTTTTTGAGCTGTGTTGGTGAATAAGACAGCTACTGTGAAGAACGGTTTCCTGATGGCCATAGAATGTGAGTAAGATAGCTTATTAACATTTATATATTTTTCAGACATTATGTGGAATACCCGTTTTACGTTGCAGTGAAACCCCTCTGTTCTTTATTATGCATTTTCCCTTTTTAAGTGTTTATTTTTTATACAGCATTTCAGGTTTTAACATAAGCTATGTTTCTTTTAAAAGGAATTCAGGATGAGTCCTGTGAGGATGTATGTTGGGAGTGGTGTTCTTTTTAACATACTATATTTATTATGGTCTAGTGTAATCATGACCATTTTACTTTGATTGGTGACCAGGGTGTTAGTCACTAGTATTGGTTGGTTTAGAATCATTAATTCAATTGATTGTAAGTCTGAGTTTCCTCTAGTTATGACTTCCATTTTTGTGGGGTGTGAGAAACTCCATTTCATGACCGTAGCTTTTGCTGAAATGCTTTCATTAATTTTACAAATAAAGTCTAGCTTTGCATCTTGGTGTTTTAATCCAGTAAGCCTTTGTTTGATAGATAGAGTGAGAGAGGAGTTGTCGAGAGAAAGAATGTACTGACCCAATGCTGACCATTGCTACTGGAGAATCTTAGAGACATGATTCTTACAACAGATGTAGAAAGAGGTTATAACCCTATCTGACATTGTTTTTAGGGCATAATATATATGTAGAAGCTACTGGTCACTTTTTACCAGACATGTAATTGTAATGCCCTCTTAACTTCTCGAATTCTTCACACTTTTGTGGATACGCTTGTCACTACAAAGCCTTAAGATCCAAGCGCAAGAAATAAGAAGATATGATGTTTGGCAGTCAGAAACGTGGTCAGGTCGGCAACGTGAGTCCGTTGTGATTATGGGACCTTGATTTGTTTCCCACTACCTGACATCATAATATCTTTATATTTCTTGCACTCAGATCTTAAGGCTTTGTAATGACAAGCATATCCAAAAAAGCGCGAATAATTTTAGAAGTTAAGAGGCATTGTGGCTATTGCAATTACATATGTGTCTGGTAAAAAGTGACCAGTAGCTTCTACATATATATTTCAGCCTAAAAAGCAACAAAAATTATTGCCCACTTGGTTATGATGGTGAGGATGGTCTATTCCAGCTGTAATAAATATATCTGAAAAGGCAGGTATATGTATGTGTGAGAGGCAATAGGCAATTTCGTGGTCAGGTCAGCAACATGAGCCTGTTGGGATTATGGGACCAGAGTTTGTTTCCCGCTACGAGACATCATAATATCTTCATATTTCTTGCACTTAGATCTTAAGGCTTTGTAGCTATTACAATTACATATGTATCTGGTAAAAAGTGACCAGTAGATTCTACAATATGTATAATATGTATATATATATATATATATATATATATATATATATATATATATATATATATATATATATATATATTATATTATTTATATTAATATATACTGTTAAGTGGGAAACCACTTCTGAAGCAAACCCAAACCTCCAAACTGCCTTGCAGCCCAAAATAACGTAATTTCGTGCTGATACCTAACTGAGGATGGGCGTGAGAAACTCAGTCCCTATGTAAATCTCTCTCCATGCTTCCCTTTTCGGTGCATCTGTTTATCTTTCCTAAGGACCTGATGACTGCTTGAATTACCTCTTTTCAGATAAAAGGTGAATGGAGACAAAGCCTGCTGAAAATCCACCAGAAAGTTTGAGTTCCCCATAAAAACTGGCGAACATGGGTTGCCAGAAGTCACCAGGATTTGGGGAAGATCCCAACATGGAAAACGAAGTGACTGAACCACCATCTTGCAATCCCAGTGATCTCTGGAAGGAGTGGGAAAATAAGCCCCCGAGGTCATATAAGGCAAGAAAGGGTGGTCGTCCCTCTCAGAAACACCCTGTTAGTAGACCAACACATTACCCCTTGCATGCTCCTTATCGAGTTGACCCCTCCACGTGGTCATCTTTCTACCACCCAGCTGCATTACCTGTGCTTTTTCCCATTAAACTCATCCCCCGAACTGGTGAAGTTCGACAAGCCCCCTCCATTGCTCCTTCATAAGGTAATGTCCTGACTAGCGGTTTTTTCAACAGTCACGTTTCTTTAATCTTCCACTTTCTGAAGTGCGAGTTACAACAAAGACCTGACTTGCTTAGCTCAGTGTGAATTTTAATGCAAGTATATCATACCAGAATCGAGTTATCTTGGCACCCTCCATGAAACCCTCGATTTGCCCGAGATCGTTATAATTATCCTTGTGTAACCGCTGGCATTATCAAATTGTAGACGGTGCATCGGCTGTGGAACCATTGACTTGTCTTTTGCTTCTTGCAGTGAAAAGGCCACTGCAATCAATTCTTCAGTATCCCTTTCAAGAGGATTAATTATAGACTATTCAATTTTGACCAGTGATAGCATAACTAACTACGTGGCAGCCCCTGTTGTATCTGCCTACTATTCCCCAGTCTTCTGATTGACGTGTTTAATTGTAAATGTATTCCATTTAAAGTAAACCTAAGTGTTTATCTGCAACAGTCCCTTGTTGAAGTACGGTCTTCAGCTCAACTGTTTTTCTATTAAGGTTCCTACCTGATCCAGCAATTGCAGTCAGAATCTCAAGGTTTATTAGTAAGCTCCCCCTGTTCACGAGCTAGACCCCAGATTGGACCCCTGAACAAGGAATACAGCAAGTAGGCCAGGTAAGAACTTAAAAAAAGATTTTTACACACACACACACACACACACACACACATATATATATATATATATATATATATATATATATATATATATATATATATATATATATATATATATATATATATATACATATATATACACACACATATATATATATACTCGTATATATATATATATATATATATGAATGTCTTTTCCTGTAATACTACAGTATAATATATATATATATATATATATATATATATATATATATATATATATATATATATATATATATATATATATATATATATATATATATATATATATATATACATATTATACATTTATATATACGTCTCTAACAATGGGGTAGCTCGCCCAAAAAAAGACACTGATCACAGACACAGTCACATTTGAACTGCTGAACCTATTTCTTGTTCCTTTTACAAAGTGCTGGATGCACACTTCTACTTTTCTGAAGATTGGCCCAGTATTGTAACAGAAACTGTTTCATACACATATACAGAAGGCCCGTCAATAACACAACGAACCACCCTACACTAACTGTGAAATTCACCTTTACTTTGTATGCACTTTCTTGCTTCCTGAATACTGAGACTCACTATTTCCAGTACATGTATAACTGCATCTATTCAGCATATTCTAAGTCTTCCTCTCCTCCTTTTTCCTGGTTTCTCAGACGTACTTTCATTTCACCAGCCTAGCATCATTCCCTTCTCTCTATGTGACCAGACCCAATCGACATACCTGATCAGTCCTTTTTATAACACTGACCTTTTCCCATTATTGTGAACTCCACACTCCTCATCTTTTTACTTCTATTTATCCTACAGAATACTGTGCAAGCAGTTCATCTCTTTGGTTCAATTTCTTTTCATTTGTTCATGTTCTGCATCATCGCTTTATTTCCAAAATAAAAGAAGGGCCTCTAGAGTCCCTTTATACATACCAACAGTGGCCTTTATAGACACAACATATTCCCTTCTTCACCTATTGTTCAGCTCACCGGTTTATCCTTCCTAATATCATCTATATACAAGTACTCCAGATACCTATAAAAATCATTTCCTTTCATTCTTCCACCATCCATATTAACACAAAATTGCTCCACCTGATAATTCTACTCTTGCTTATAAACACTTAATTTTTTTTTTTACTAGTTCTGCAGTATCTCTTGAATATCTTTAGTTAGTGCTGCATTAACTATAAACATCAACCAGTCCATACTGCAATCTTAACAAATTTTTCTCCACAATGTTTTCACTTACATCTTCTGTCCGGTCTCCAGCTTCTCAAGTCACAGCCATGTAGACAATACATGCTTGTTTTAGCCTCATTTTTACCAAACTCGTCATTCTTCCATGTATAGTTCTATTCGTTTTTTAAAAATTTATTAATCGCAACAATTAATGTTCTACTCCATACAATGTTCTACCCCAAACATCCTCAACAACTTCCACATTTTCTCTACATCACTTCCATCAGAGGATTTTTATAGACCCATGTGTAACTTGCACCAACTCTTCCCTCATATGTCATTCATCCCTGCTTTTCATCTTTCTACCACATTCAGTTGTATTCAGAACACTCCATCTACCCAGAATCGCATTGTCTTCTGACAGTTTTTCTCAATTTGCATCTTTTATTCTGAGATCCATCTGCTCATTAACCTTTCACTTTGAATTTACTTCCTAGCAGAACAACTTATGATCCTTAAAGTCCATGATCCTCTTCCCCCACCTCCCCCAGGCCCATTTTTACTTGCTTTTATTTAACTCGACTTCTGCATCTGTCTGTCTGTCTGTCTTCAAATCTTGTAACCCAGTTTTTGACTCATTCCCTTTGTCTGATGGGCTTGAAATTTTGCATGGTTACTCAATCCTGGTGACAATACAACCTTACATGATCAGTAGGTCAGCAATGACCACTAATACTGACCCTACAGTGACCTCTCCCAGTATCTCAGGATTTGTATGAAACTCTTCGGGCTTTTTACAACTGCTTTGACTCGGTAGAATCTATCTTCTATATAACCCCTCCCTATTCCCTCTTCCATCCCCTCCCCCTCCCCCTCCCCCTTCCAGAGCACAGGATCAAGTGATAATTTAGCTGTGTCCTCCAACTCCCCTTCCATCTTCCCCTCCTCCCCTTCCCTCTTCCATCCCCTTCCCCACCCATCCCCTCCCCCTTCCAAGCATACAATCATGTGTTAATTTAGCTGTGTCCACTCCCTCCCCTTCCCTCTTCCTTCTCCTCCCCTCCCTTCCCTCTTCCATCCCCTCCCTCTTCCCCTCACCTCCCCCTCCCCCTTCTGGAGCATACAATCAAGGTTAATTTAGATATGTCCTCCCCCTTCCCTCTTCCATCCCCCTCCCCTTCCAAAGCACACGATCAAGTGTTAATTTAGCTGTGTCCTCCCTTCCCTCTTCCCTCCCCCTCCCCCTCCTCCTTCAATCCCCTTCCCCTTCCCAACTTTCTTCCCCCTCCCCTCTCAATTCTGCCTCCCCTTCTGGAGCACACAATCAGGTGTTAATTTAGCTATGTCCTCCCCCTCTCCTTCCCTCTTCCATCCTCCTCCCCTTCCCTTCCCACTCCCCTCTTCCCCTTCCCCTTCCCCTCACCCTTCCCCTCCCCTCTCCTTCCAGAGCATACAATCAAGTGTTAATTTAGGCATGTCCTCCCCTCCCCTTCCCTATTCCATCCTCCTCCCCTCCCCTTCCCCCTCCTTCACACATCCCCTACCCTCCCCCTTCCCATCCCCTCCCCTGCCACCTTCCTCCTTCCCTCCTGCTCCCTTAACCCCTCCCATCCCCCTCCCCTTCCCTCCCAATTTCCCTACCCTCACACATCTTCCTCCCCTTCCCTCACCCTTCCCATTCCCCTCCCCATTCCCTCCTGTCACCCTTCCCCTTCCCCTTCCAGAGCACGTGGACAAGTGTTAATTTTAGCCATGTCTTCCACCTCCTTTTTCCCTCTTCCCTCCACTTCCCTCTTCTATCCCCTCCACTTCCCCCTACTCTCCCCTCCCATCCCCCTCCCCTGCCACCTTCGCCCTTCCCTCCCCCTCCCCTTCCCTTCCTTCCTTTCCTTCTCTCCCTCCCCATTCCTGTACCCTCACCCTCACCCTCCCCCTCCCCTTCCTGAGAACACAATCAAGTGTTAATTTAGCTGTGTCCTCCCCTCCCCTCCCCTTCCCTCTTCCATCACCTTCCACTTCCCTCCCCCCCCTCCCCTCCCCTCCCTTCCCATACCCTCCTCCTTCCCTTGGCACCTTCCCCTTTCTTTCCCCTACCCCTTCCTCCTCCACCCCATCCCCTCCTCTTTCCCCTCCATCCTCTTTCCATTCTCCCCTCTCCCCTACCTCCTCCCCTCCCTTCCTCCTTCCCCTCCTCTTCCTCTTCTCCTCCCCCTCACCTTTTATCTTCCTTCCCTCTCCCCTCCCCTTCTTCTCCACCTCCCCTTTCCCCTTTCCTCTTCTTCCCCCTTCTATCCGCCTCTCCCTTCCCCCCCTTCCCCTTTCACCTCCCTTCCCATTTACCCTTCACACAGTGAAAGGATATGATCCTCCAAGCTGGAACAAGTCAGCATAAAACAATGAAAATAATTGAAGGAATACCAAAGAAAGTCAAAGTGATCAAGAGATTTATAAAGAAAATTTACATCAATCAACACATTCCAAAAAAGAAAATGAACAAGGTGAATATACTGATTGATGCAATAGGAAAACGAATGCCTAAAGCATGCAATCTCTGTAATGTGTGGTATAGCATTGTAAATCCGCAAAACCTGATAAGGAAATGTTGTGCATGCCACGTACCAACTCACCCTACATGCGCAGAAGTACAGCAAAAAAAAAAAAAGGACACAAAAGTATTTTGCTCAGCATGTCTAATATGGATAGTAAATGTTATTAAGTCAGTCTCAAAGCTGCTCGCAACATTATTAAGACAAAGTGTAGATACAGGCAAGATTTATGATGAACATAAATTAGCATATATTACCCCTATTTTCAAAAGTGGATCAAGACTAGAGGCAAGTAATTATAGGCCTGTGAGTCTGACATCTCATATTAAGAAAGTGTATGAAAGGGTAATGAAGAAAAATATAATGAAAGATTTAATGAAAAATAGTTTGTTTAATATAGGACTACATGGTTTTGTACCCGGAAAAAGTACACAAACCCAACTGTTAGTCCACCGTGAAAGCATATATAAACATATGATAAATGAAAAAGATACAGATGTGGTTTACCTAGACTTTGCAAAAGCTTTTGACAAGGTAGACCATAATATATTAGCGAAAAAATTAAAAAAACATAATATTGTGGACAAAGTACGAAGATGGCTAAAAGAATTTTTGCAAAACAGAAAACAGATAGTGGTTGCAAACGACGAGAAATCAGATGAAGATAAGGTAATATCCGGTGTGCCACAAGGTACGGTGTTAGCTGCATTGCTGTTTGTTATTATGACTGCAGACATAGACAGTAATGTTAAGGACTCGGTGGTGAGAAGTTTCGCCGATGACACAAGAATAAGTAGAGAAATTACTTGTGATGAAGATAGGAACTCGCTACAAAGAGACCTAAACAAAATATATGAATGGTCAGAGGTAAATAAGATGGTATTTAACTCTGATAAATTTGAATCAATAAATTATGGTGATAAAGAAGGAATGCTATATGCATAAAGAGGACCTAATAATGAGACAATCACAAATAAGGAAGCAGTTAAAGACCTTGGTGTGATGTTGAATAGGAATATGTTATGAAATTATCAAATAGCAATACTGTTGGCAAAATGCAAAGCAAAAATGGGAATGTTGTTCCGGCACTTCAAAACAAGAGAAGCCGAACACATGATTATGCTTTATAAAACGTATGTACGTAGTCCACTTGAATATTGCAATATAATATGGTACCCACACAACCAAAAGGATATTGCACAAATAGAGAGTGTACAAAGGTCCTTTACAGCTAGGATAGAAGAAGTTAAGGACCTTGACTACTGGGAAAGACTACAATTCTTAAATTTATATAGTCTCAAAAAAGAGAAGAGAACGCTACATGATAATGCAGGCATCGAAACAGATAGAAGGAATTACCGAAAACATAATGGAGCTAAAAATATCAGAAAGAGCAAGCAGAGGTAGATTAATAGTGCCCACAACTATACCAGGAAAATTAAGAAAAGCACACAAGACATTAATCCACCATGCACCAGCATCGATAATGCAGCGTCTATTCAATGCATTACCAGCTCATCCGAGGAACATATCAGGAGTGAGCGTAGATGTGTTTAAGAATAAGCTCGACAAATATCTAAGATGCATCCCAGACCATCCAAGATTGGAAGTTGCAAAATATACCGGAAGATGCATTAGCAATTCTCTGGTAGACATCAGAGGTGCCTCACACTGAAGGACCTGGGGCAACCCGAACGAACTGTGAGGTCTGTAAGGTAAGGTCTCCCCCTTCCCTCCTCCCCTCCCTTCCCCTTCCCCTTTCCTCCCCCTCCCCCATAAACGGGCATCAATTTCGTTAACTACAATCATAAATCGGTTACAATCTCTGTCAAAACTAAAAAGGATGAAATAAAAAATGTAAAAAAATTTTTAAAACATGCACTAAAAATAAAAAATTTGTTTTTTGAGACACCAGGATTTTCTTACAATGAATCACTCTGCGAAAATAAAAGCGTGGGCCCCAAACATTAAAGGAAATGCTACGAGTAAAAAAATACATTTTTTTTTATTTCTTGTAGTATTTCCTTCCATGTTTGGGGCACACGCTTTTATTTTTGTAGAAATGATTCTTTGTAAGAAAATCCTGGTGTGTCTCTAAAACTTCTTAGTGCGTTTTAATGAAAGCATGTTTTCAAATTTTGTTTTATTTTTTTTAGCCTCTCTCTCTCTCTCAGGTTCCTCTAAACGGCCTTGTCCATCATTTTAGATTTTCAAACATGATCTTCCCTTCTGCCTTGCATGTCAGATAACCTTGGGTTTTCCATCACCAAATTTCTTATCCACCACCCATTTTTGATAATATAATATATATATATATATATATATATATATATATATATATATATATATATATATATATATATATATATATATATATATATATATATATATATATATATATATATAACCATTAAGCTATAAATATCCTTTAATATCCAATTCACTGTACCTCGGAAACAATATATTTTCATATGTATTATCCAAAGGGGAATTTTTTTAGTTGATAATAAGTTTGTCGTCTCATGGGCTCGAACCATGGAAGACAAGAACTCAGGACTACAGTGACATGCATTAAACCACACAGCCATCAAGTGAGGTATAAGTTGATACCGACTCCCACCTACAAATCACTGTCGAACTTAAGTATTTTTAATTAGAATCGATATTAACCCAACTCTACCATGTTAACCACATAGTGCGTTTGTCGCACGAGGACATATTATGAATGAATTTTATAATATCACCGTGATTCATATACAAGCATTAAGCTACAAATGTCCTTTAATATCCATTTGCTCTACCTTAGAAATAATATATTTTCAAATGTGTTACCAGAAGGAGAATTGTTTTAGTTGATAATAAGTTTGCCGTCCCGTGGGCTCGAACCACGGAAGACAAGAACTCAGGACTACAGTGATACGCATTAAACCACACGGCCGTCAAGCAAGGTATATGTTAATACTGACTCCCACCTACAAATCACTGTTGAACTCAGGTTAACATGGTAGGGGTGGGTTGATATCGATTCTAATTACAAATAACTTAGTTCGACAGTGATTTGTAGGTGGGAGTTGGTATCAATTTATACCTCACTTGATGGCCGTATGGTTTAATGCGCATCACTGTAGCCTTTAGCTCTTATCTTCCATGGTTCGAGCCCACGAGACGACGAACTTGTTATTATTTTTCTTGAGCATAGAGTAAAGTCCCCATATTCTAATATCGTTAAGAAAGTGACCATAAAGTTTTTGTTGTTGATGATACAGGGTTTGAGTGTAAAATGTGCAATTAAGGAAATATGCGAAATAAACCTGAGAATAAAAGTCCTTAGGAAGTCAGTATTCTGAATTAGTATTTCCTATAGATTATAGTATCTTATCAACAGACATGACTGTACACAAGAACGGTACAAAAAATTGCAGCATCAGTGTTTACGGTTGATAAGGCACGATAATCTATAGGAAATACTGATTCACGAATGCAGACTTCCTAAGCACTTTTATTCTCAGATTTATTTCGCATATTTCCTTAACTTCACATTTTACACTCAAACCCAGTATCGTCAACAACAAAAACTTTATGATCACTTTCTTGTTATTAGAGTAGGGAACTTTACTCTATGCACAAGAAAGTTACCTGCTTCCCACTCCTCCTTCCTGTTCCCATATGCCCTCACGGTGTGACATCTGTTGAGTCTTCCATTAGTCACTTGTTCAAATGCTTCGGTGTTTCATAGTCAGCGGATTCGTGTTCACTCTCTGGATGGCTAAGAGAACGGACTTTCGCGCACGATAGTACTTAGAAATAATGGAGAAATGTCAAAATATTGAATAAAAGGTAATAAAACAAAAACTTTGCCTGTTATTTTCCGTTTTTATAATACTGTTCTGATTTTTGTTCATTTAAAGGGTGTGTGTGGAGTTTTTTTGCGGTGATTGTATATATATACATACATATATACATACAACCACTCACTGAGCGCATTGATTACATATTTTTTTATTTTTACACGAAACTGTTTTTCATTCGTTGTTTCCTTTTTAGTTTTGAATTTTTTTTAAAACATGCCGGGTAACAAGAACGTGAAACATTTTCGTTATCTTTCAAAACTACTGTTTTTAACTACTTTTAACGAATTATTTTCTGTCATAAACCTCTGATCTTCGAAAAGTTCCAGAGAAAAGTACGGCCCATCTAAATGTGTTCACTGCAGCTAGCATTTTGCTGTTCCGCTGAAGAAGATACGATCCTTAGGGGAAGGAATGGCTGAGGCTCCTTGTAATTGCCTTCACCGGGAGATCATAACTCGAAGGAAGCGATCATTAAAGTGGACACCAGACAGCGTTTAAAATCCAGCTTAGGAATTTATTGCTGGGTGAACGTCACTTGTAATGATCCTCCATTTTTATAGGACAAAAACGTTTATTTCCTCCTGAATGCTGCCTACAGGAAGCTTTCAGGATTCCTTCCTGTGTAGAATACTCTCTCTTTCTCATTACTGTAGGTACTGAACAAAAAATTAAAAGATTATCAAAATCATGGCTGAAACAGTCCGATTGACCTTCATATATACTGTATATATATATATATATATATATATATATATATATATATATATATATATATATATATATATATATATATATATATATATATATATATATATATCGTAACCTACAGCATTTATATGGCTGATGGGGATTCAGCATTTTATTTGGTGGTTCCAAAAAACAAGATCATACTTGGAATTTAACCTTGCCTTAACTTTTGAACTATATGAAATAGACCTAATGCTAAGATGAATAGTAAGTACTATAAGCGAACCAACGAAGTCAGTCAAAAAGGGACCCCAGTCGTTTTACAGGGTTGACATATCACCATTTCTAGAAGGTAACTCGTTGATTGTGAATACCCTTTCCTTCCTAAGACCTTGGCCTGTTATAACCCTTTTTGGTATTTCCTGGCTTTGTTTCTCTTGTAAACAACAGAGTTTAGAGCCAACTCTTCATGTAGAAACGTTATTATCATAAATGGAGATATGTGAGCCTAAACTGAATAAAATTTTAATATTAACTATTACCAGGTGACTCTCTCTCTCTCTCTCTCTCTCTCTCTCTCTCTCTCTCTCTCTCTCTCTCTCTCTCTCTCTCTCTCTCTCCTTTAAGTGTAAGTTCATAATTTTGGACTCTGTTTTTCACATCACTTCTAGCAATTATTGGGCTCGTTTGTCTGCTTTTAATAAGTCAAGTTTTTCTTTCGTGTCTTTGGTTTTTTCTGACATTGTCGAGGTTATTTAACGATTGCACAAATGTAATTTGAAGATTAATCTCTGTGCATTGGAAATGCTCTCTCTCTCTCTCTCTCTCTCTCTCTCTCTCTCTCTCTCTCTCTCTCTCTCTCTCTCTTCCTCGCAGATTTATTTTATTTTTAATTGTAATTATAGTATTTATTCATTTTCATTATTTTATGCTATAGTTTTGCCATGCTACATCATTTTATTGTTTGAAGTTACACTGGTCTACCTTTAGGAATTAAAGGCTCATTAATTGAAAGTTCATTGGTCATTTTATACCATTGTATATCCTGTTATAATTTTTATTGTACAGGGTGTTACGCAATCTACTCTTCTTCATAGCCGCATGATATTTGTCTGCATTATTTCATTCACAGAAATATATTTGCAGAAAATTTTCTTGTTTCAATTTCTAGAGTGATTTAATATCAGATCCTGTAAAGTATGATGAAACAATGAGTAATGAACATCTTATATTTTATTACATTTCCTAAGAGCCTAAATCTGTATCACACATGCTACTGAATGATTTAATAATAATAATAATAATAATAATAATAATAATAATAATAATAATAATAATAATAATAATAATAATAGATATGGTAACATCAGCAACAACTTTTCACAAAATGTACAAGATATGATGCTAAAATGAAGAATCATCAAATTTAACAATCCTAGTCATCAGATAATGTTGGGTTTATGTCTATTACAAAAGAATCTACAAATTTATCGAAGGCAATATCAGTTGCTGCATCCTTCTGCAACACTTTTCGGTGTGACGAACAGCATTTGCCCAGTTTTCAGGAACGACTGAGTTTAAAGCTTCTCTGATGAGCGGTTTTAAGTTAGCCATTTTGAATTTATTACGGTAGCCACAAATTGTTTTACTTGACCGCATATCCGCTCGACAGGATTATAGTGACAATGATATGATGAAAGCCTTATGACCCTGACCATATCTCATCAATGCAATGGTGTAGCTTTGGGTATACAATTTTATCATCTGTTGTAGTTTCGGTTTCAATAGATGTTCATTGATATTTGCATCTTTTTCCACAAGCCATTCGTGAATATACTGTATGCCTTCCTATGTGCCATTGTCGGTGGCTCTTCGATCCTCACTGAGTGACAAGGAGCTTGTCCATGACTACGACTGGTTTTTCCGGTATGTTCGGCAGAAGCTACGATCTGTACCATTCCTCAAATACAGTATGGTTCATTTGGTGGTGATAATCACCATCGTTCTTCGCATGATATATCAATTCTGCCTTTGGGACGAATCCCTCCTTCGTCCCTGCGTGCAAAATAGTAAGTCTACACCTTTACCAATCAGTGGATTTATTCCTGTTGCCTCTGTAGACTCTGCATCTACTCAGCATTTATTTAGTGTGATTTAGCTATGTTTCATCAAGGGAGACAATCGAGCAGGCTTCTGTGCTCATCACGTTATTCGTCTCCAGTAAAAATTTAGTTTTTGCTCTTATCACATCACTTCTTTTCTATCAAGAACTTCCGTCCATTTACTGTTGCAAATTTGAATCTTGTTTTATGCATAACTTTTCTTAATGACTCCTTACATCCACTGAAATTTGTATTCTCTTTCATTTGTAATCTAATTTTTTCCACTAGAATTTCCTTCCTTTCGTAGAAATAAAAAATAGTTCGGCGTAAAACTCTCGTCGAAATCGTCGAAAGGTGTAACAAGTTTTGGTCTATTTTTTCTTTCACGTTCTTGAAAAATTGGACCTCTCTGTATTCCATTTCTTTCTTTTGATTCCTTGATAATTCGGCAAATTGTTCTCTCACTAAATCCCGCTGCTTCTGCTGTATGTTTTGTAGCACGTGTAACGCTCCATCTTGGATTATTTCCTTAGAGAAATATTTATAGGCATTATATACAACCTCCTTTGTTTGAGGGCTGATGCTTCGTTTTGGGGAGACATTCATTGTTCCTTGTGTTGACCTACAGTAGAGGTCCTTTAATGGATCGAGTTAATCCAAGGCTACTGCCCCAAAACTGTAATTGTTGTTTCCTCACCTTAGGGTAAATGCAGATGTGGCAGCATGTGAGGAAAGCCCTGTCGCATTGTCTTAATTAATATTTTGATATTCTGTTTCTAAATATATCATTATCATAAAAATGCCATCAATTATAATGAGATGTGCTTCTTAAGTATAGGGAGTCTTCAATAGCCTTATTTGCACAATGAGGAAAATACATTTGGCATCGCTCTTTCACCCTCCCGAGAGCCTCCTTAGACCAAGTACGTTAGGGAGGCTATAGGAAAAGTGCTGATTGTACGGGCGGCGACTAGTGTGCATTTGGTTAGCTAGATTTCAAATGGTATGTTGCACCACACGGATGAACTCAGTATTAAACAAACTATGTTTTTTCTCACTTAAAAGGATTTGAGCAACCAAGTTCTTTAGCAAAACTTTACACTAACAATTACACGTTATTTGCTTTCACACAACTATCTTTTCAGTATAGGAATTAATAAATTTCATGAAGAATCATTGTTTTGCTATAAAGACTTACCAAGGCGAATCTTTAAATAGAGTGCGGGCACATGTAAATTGTCACATAAGACATAGTCCATTGGTGCTGTAAGGAAACTTATACAAGATGTGAATAGACAAATGGCTTTTTTAGTGGGCTCTGATGCGTGTTATTATGGAATGAAGCCGAATGATAGTTACAGGTGATCTGTCACCCACATGGTTCGAAGGCCAAGTAACAGCGATGCAAGTAATGTATGGGCAGATGGCTGTAAGATCTCTTATGAAAGGCTGCCGAACCTGGCAGTTCAACCTGTGTTCAGCAGTTAAGCTGGGAATGTACACATGTTCATGTATCATCAATGCTGTTTACATGTGACATGTAGTTTTTTCACAATGGAATCCATGACCATTCTACATTCTTACTTGCCTGACCCTTTAGGGATGATAAGGTACTAGGTTGCATAGAAGAATTAAACTACAAACAAATAAGATTGTAACTTAAATATATACAAAGGTACAAGATGATAACAGCACAACTGTCCCATATTTCTGTTTGGTAAAATACTTTAAGAATGCTGATAAGGTACCAAGTTGTAATTAAATAGAATATTGCACAAACAAGTCTGTAAAATATGAAGTACAGGCAACTGTTCCGCATCACTAGTTATAGTTGTTGACTTTTCAGGATGCCGATGAGGTCCTAGGTTGTTTTTGTACATTTTGTTCTGTCTTAGACTGGATTTGCTTGGTGGCTGAATTTGACAGCTAGCTTGGGTAGCTTGATAGAGTGGTGGGTGTCATCATCTTCAGGGCAAGAGTTGAGAGGGATTTTGTCGGCATTGTTTCTCAGGAATACAAAATGGCATGTATGTTGCTTCTTTGAGATGTACTGCTTTTTTGTATCCTTGTAATTTGTTTACATGGGTGGTGTTTTATGACTATTTTCCAAAGACTTCATAGGCATTCTTTTGCTGACAGGGAAAATTCCCCAGGCATGTACATGGTTTTGTTAAATACCATTTCCACAAGAGGTGTTGATTCCAACTTTGGGGACAGTAATTAACACAAGGAAGACCCATGGTAATTGTGTCTTCCTGTCAGGTGGCCTTGAGGGGTTCTTGGATTCTTTCTGTCATGTTCTTTGTGACTGGGTTTTTGGCAGTGGTGTGGTTAATTTTCATCCAAAATAATTTTATTAGAGTGGTCCATACCTCAGGGACAAGTATGTGTCCTCTGTTGGGTGTTATATCTTCAAGAAAATTGCAACAGCTGGCCCAACCATCGGGGAGTGTGCCGTCAGTTTTGACATCGGTATTGTTTCTAACCATCTCTAGTAGTGCTGTCAGTGGCTGAGAAGATGTGTTTGCATCTGTCAGATGGAGGACGGGGGTACCACGATGCCAACAAGTAAGTGACTAATCTGTTGCCTGGTTAAGAGAATCATCAATGCTGGATATTGTATGCTGAGTTATTTTACTTGTTTGTTACTTTAAGGGGAGTTTGGTTCACAATATTTTTGTATATATTTGCTATGAGGCAAATAAATTCCTAGTTGGAGGGTGTTGATTTCAATTCTGGATTGTGCATTTGCTGCCAGGTTTTTCTTGCCTCGTACAGTTACGTACAAAAGTCCTGATACTCTCAATCTAGATTTTTGGACAAATTGTCAACCTAGAAAGCAACATCTGGCTCCTTCAACAGAGAGGGTGCCGCAGGCAGCAGAGTTGCCACGAAGTGACTGATTTAAAAGGACCTATTATCTTTCAAATTATTGTAGTGGCTTGCTTGCAATTTCAGGCTCTGATGTTTTTAACTGAAAAAAGTTAATAGGCAAAAACTAAAGTGACAAAAGCAAAGCATGTGCTTTATCAATTATGCATGGTTTCAATTTGCAAGCATACATTAAGAATTAAATCTCACTACTACAGTAGGTCTATTGGTCAGAAACATTTGTTTGCATTAAGTTTTATAAATGACACAAGACTATTGTTATTTAAATTGCAAAGGCTAACAGGAATAAAAACACAGTAATTCACTTAAAAATTTTATTGAAATATGAAACGTGAGATGTCCTAAGAAAATAAATACAAATTATAATAATCAATTCAATCATGTAAGAACACGATGGAAATATGAAGCATTGAAAAATACTCTCTCTCTCTCTCTCTCTCTCTCTCTCTCTCTCTCTCTCTCTCTCTCTCTCTCTCTGTTAGTTAACAACAGTTCATCAAATAAGTAATTTTCATTCTCTGTCTTGCACATTATGGAAGTGAATAAAAATTAATAAATATTATTTTTTTATAATAGTAAATATATATATTCCTTTGGTATAAATTAATATTCCTTTGGTATAACAGTAAATAAATTTACCTTTTTTTATAAATATGAAAATATATATTATTTGAATGATGAGTCAAGTTGTAGCCTATAGCAGTTTTTCATTGGACAGGTGAGTATCGTTTTCAGCTAGCACTCTGCTGGGCCCGCGTTCGATTCTCCGACCAGCCAATGAAGAATTAGAGGAATTTATTTATGGTGATAGAAATTCATTTCTTGTTATAATGTGGTTCGGATTCTACAACAAGCTGTAGGTCCCGTTGCTAGGTAACCAATTGGTTCTTAGCCATGTAAAATAAATCTAATCTTTCGGGCCAGCCCTAGGAGAGCTGTTAATCAGCTCAGTGGTCTGGTTAAACTAAGGTATACTTAACTTGTAGCCTATAACATGTATATGAATAAGAAAAATAAGTCTGATATTAATATGACCTCCATCATTGAATCTACTAACGTCTGACAATAATTAGTCATCCCTCTTTTCGGTCCTAACGATTCTCACACTGACAGGCAGTGTTTGATCAGCGCAGGTTTGGTTTTTATTGTCCCAGTATCGCCCCGTTCCTTTACCATTTGCCCCTAAAGATTTTCAATCGGATTGAGGTCAGGAGATTTCTCAGGCCATTCTATATGTATAACATTGTTCTGTTCAGCAAACACCATTCATTAACCACTTATGAGTTATGAACAGAAGAGTTGTCCATTACAAGGTGGACTGGCAAATGAATATTTTGTTTATTGAACCTAGAAATTGAGATATAAAAAAAAATTATCGTAAATAAACGAAAATAACAACACAGTGCCTTCAATACTCATAAAAATTCAGCATCAAAGATTTTACATTGATATGAAGAATGTTTTCTCACTCTCGGTAGTTAATTCACTGGAATTCTAATAGGCCTGAATTATTATCCTTAAAAACAAAGAAAAATTATATTTTAACGAGCTTGCAGGTATTTAATCAGTGTAGTAAAGGAAGTTCATGTTACACATAGGCCCTAGCCTACTTAAAAACTAGCGTTAATAATTACTTATTTCATGTTATTAGGTCACTAACAGTGGAGCATACCATGACCGTCGCTAGCAAAAGTCTTCTTATCACGTCATATAACTTTATCCCAGAATTTTGATTCAAACGGTAGATACCGAAGAGCAAAAGCTACCCGTTGCTCTTCTTCGGTGATGAATTCCTTGGTTGCGCAATCTCCTTCTCACTGTAACATTAGATATTTGAAGACCTAGCTCTTTTTTTCACTTTCACGGCAGTTGCTATAGGGTGTGAAGTGCATTTAGCAATGTTCTGGTCATCTTGCTCTCAAGTAGTGCATTGGGGTCGTCCTTTTCTAGGTCGATTCTTGAGGTTCTCTTCTTCGTCAAAACGTCTGATCCGCCTGAATACTGTTCTCCGACTTATATTTAATTTACAGCTAATTTCTATGGGGAGGATATTATTTGTGTTCATCTCTATTATGATTCTTCACATAGTTAATGAGGTTTCTTGTCTTTTGGCTCCAGAATCTATTTGATGTTGCCCAAGACGCTCCATCATCCCAACGTCAGGTCAGCAAGAAGTAGGCTAAATACTGAGTGCCACTGTATGTCACCTGACAAGTTGCAACATTGTTTTTGCAGCTTTTCAGGCATGCCAACCTTTTGTAATTAGGGATGCAAATTTTCTTGTGCTGTTATTGTTTTGGGAGATTGCGTGTGGTTGTCAGCACTGATTTTATTGTTCACATTTCAGAATGTTTCGTTTCATTTCATGGTAAAATATCTAAAATGGCAAAGTTTTTAGCAGTGAAGATTTTTTGTTAATTTTATATTATATATATTATTGATATATGTACTGTTTTGTTCTTATAATTCAAGATAAGTTTATAAAAGAATTAAAATAATCCTTTTTACTTGTGAACAATAATCAAAGTACACGGTACTGTCACTTATGAATCTGACTGGACATGACTGTGCATGTGAATTTAGAAATTATTGAGAGTTGACTCTGTTGATGGGTGGAGCATGTAACAGGTTTTGGTGAGGATGTGTATGAATGGCTGATAATCCTTTAGGATGATGAAAGGAGTACCCCCAAGAAGCTGTCTGAATTGTCTTGTATTCAGCAGGATTGCAAGAAGTTCTCAGTCGAAGGTGTTGTGTTTTCTTTTTGCCAGAATGATTAATTAACAAGATGAATAAAGCACTAGGTTTGCTAACGAAACGTGATGCTTTATTCATCTTGTTAATTAATCATTCAAATGCAACATCACCATTGAGACATTACTGGCTTCTTTTAACGTAAGTCCAGCCTGAGGGCTGGGGAAAGTCAGAGCGGTTGCATTTGCCAGGGTGTCCTTGGTGACTTTGAAGGTGTCACATTGGGTAATACGCCAGTTGAGGGTCTTGTTGTTTCCACATGGTTTGTACAGTTTCTGGGTAGGAATCAGTGGCAGTAGTTCAGCCCTCCCACGAATTTCTATAATTCTTTGAGTCAAGTACTTTCTGACAGTTAACACTTTGGGGTGCAACAGCAACATGTCTTGCTGATACTTCATGACCCAGGAATTTGACTAAGGATGACCCTATTATGCATTCGTCTGGCCTTACCTCCGAATAGAGACAACACAGCTCTGTTGTGGTTTTGGTCTTAATTTTTGGATAATATTGAGGAAGTTATCAGTGTAGCATATGCAAAAGGAAGATGTTGTCCATTTAGTCTTTGGAAGGTGGCATCAAAGTTCCAGAGGTCAAATGTAGAGTGGCTGAAAGTGTAAGGTACTGAAAAGCATAATGGTTGCCATTTTGCGCATATCCTTTTGAGGATGACCTTGAAAATTTCTGCACTGCACAGGGTTTACAGGGTATCCACCATGGTTGAAAGGGTATGGTGATAAGACTGTCTGTAGACTGAGATGCCCACACTCTCTGTAGGGGAACCAAAAGCTGTGAGTTTTCTTACCACATGGGGTGAGAAAGCCCATGGGGTGGAAGCCTGGCTGAGGCCCATCTCCTCCATTTCTTTGAAGGCCTTCTTTTGGCAGCTCATTTTTCCAGTGGCAGCAATGAAATCTGGAGTGGGCTGTGGAATTAGTCGTTTTTGTGTGGTGGCATATCTGAGCTCTGCTGGTATCCCAGGAGTTTGTCTGAGTTCAGCTTAAATTCATGTTGGAGGATGTGTATATCCATGGGGCCTATCAAAGAGACTGATAACTGCTTGGGTCTGCTGGTAAGAAATGCTATCTGGAAAAATGTAAGATCCAGGAGGTAATGGTGGGTAGCATCACGAGAAGCCTTAGCCCACAGCATCTGAGGAAATTTATGCCAAGCAGGGTGTCTGGACATCAGTGACAATGAAATCCCACTGGTATTTCTTTTTCCTGAGACCAAGGGCAAGGTCCAGTAGTCACATGATCATATTGGGGTGCCACTGGTGGCCATGAGTCATAGATCAGTATCTGGGTCCTTCAGTGATCCATCATTGATGCCAGGAGGATGGATTTGCAGACACCTGTGCCCACCAAGAACTTCATGCCTGAGGTTTGGTCATTGATGTAGAATTTGGTGGACTGAGGATCCATCAGGGTGCAGTGGCCGCAGTGAATTCCTTTGGCAGCAACCCTACTCATTATTTATCCAGCTGTATCTTCTGCTCTGCATAATTTGGGGTGAAACATGTAGAGGATGAGGGGCAGGGGGGAGACATTTTTGTCTCTGCTTGAAGGGGCACTTTTGAACATCATCAGCTTTGGTCAAACCATCATTATCTTGGTTCTGATCCTGGTACTAGTCTTCTCTGGCTTGGTAGGGTTTGTGAGTGGCATTTTGCAAGGCCTCAAAGGACTCCAGAAACTTACACATCTTCTTCACAAGGCCCGCCACTGGTGGTCTTTCACCATTGGAGAGGACAGCCCTTATGTTGGTTAGCAGTCTTTGGAGCCATACTTACCTCAGTAGGTCAAATTTCTTGGGATTTCCATTGGTGTTGAGGTCCAGCAGCATCAGAACAGATTAAAGTTTGTCCCAGGATGTCCTTTCTTTGTGTCCCCCGATTGGTGTGCTTAGTATTTCGAAGGTTCGATGGGTCAGACAGGCAGCAGTAGGGAGAACTCTGAGATTAGAAATTTGAATAGATCATTGTATCTGATGTTGATGTTTTGGACATTTGTCAAGCATATCATCTGGGGAAAGAAGATGCCTGGGATTGCATCCAGGATATGGTGTGCCTTTTTCATAACACTTTTAATGTATTGGAGGCAGAATTGAATCTCTGTCCCCTTGAACCAGGTTGAAAGTTTGGCTGTTGAGAAGGGGCAGACAGATGTTTATGGCATCCGTGTTTTCTTGTTTGTTATTTGAAATTTTTATGAGGTTTACTTGCTGATCATCACATACTAACTGGCACAGCCATATTTAGTCCTCTAGTTGCAGAGGTTAAGCAATTGACATGATCATAAACTTTCTAGAGAGTGTATACCCAGAGCTGCGACGCTCTGTTTAGTCCATTGTTGGATTTTTATATTGTAGGCATGGCCATATTTTGTCCAAGAATCACTCGATTTATGTAAAAACCATTCAGGGTCTATCGAAGATGACTAGGCCTTTCAAGGAAGAGCAAGCCAGAGCTGAGAGACTGTATTTAGTACAATCATTTTACACAAACTTATCAATGGAAACTGTTAATATAGTTATCACTCATGTTAAGTACCTTGAAGTATTTCATACACACATTGCCTTTATCATTTTTGCTTACCTAATCACCTTCCAGTACAGTGCAGAAACATTCACAAAGGAAATGAGGAGTACAAAGCCTGGCTGGACACACGCTAGATGCTGACAACAGGAATTTCCTAGTTTTTGAGCGCATCCATACAGGTTTGGTAGCTCAAGGAGAAAATACAGCTGTGGTCTTGACTGTTCATTTATGCCTAATCTGATAGTACCTATCTGGGTAATAGTGTAAATGTATGCATACAATGAATACAACTGGCATTTATTTGAAGAGCCCATGAACTCTATAGTTTTGTTTTGGTTTGTTCATTCAGTACTGAGTTAACCCCACTAGGGAAGGGGTTTTCCTGTCAGTGTGCATAAATGTAAGAAATGTAAGAAATTATTAAAGGCAGATAATCTGAGTCATAAACGACGAAAAACGAAAAAATATGAATGGAAAAAATATGAATTAGGAACATTCATATGCTGTCATTTAAAGCAAATCCCTCAGGATTTTAGTTTGCTAGGATTATTTGTAGCAAATTATCTTCCAGAATCAAAACTGATATTTTAAAAAACCAATAGGAACAAATCGCCAGTCAGTCAAGTTAATATTATAGGTTTAAAATCACAGTTTGTTTATGATCTAAGAAAAATATATCCGAGCAGTTTGCATTATCAGGACCGTTGTACCTTAAGATATGTATGTTCTCAATGTAAACTATTTTCTTATTCCAGTTTTGTTTTTTATTTGCATTTGTAAAGTAATTTTATGTCATCTGCTGCAAAAACTCATACTAACAATATAATGAATAAGTGGATATTTCCAAACCTGTAAAAGTATAAGTCTTCAAATCTCTTCTCTTTTTATTATTACATGCTTTTATTTAACTTGACTTCTGCGTCTGTCTGTCTGTCTGTCTGTCCTGTCTGTCTGTCTGTCTATCCACAAATCTTGTAACTCAATTTTCGACCTGTTCCCTTTGTCCGATGGACTTGAAAATTTGCTTGGTTACTCAATCCCGGTGACAATACAACCTTACATGATCAGATCAGGAGTGACCTCTAGTGACCTTACAGTGACCTCTCCCAGTATCTCAGGGTTTGTATGAAACTCTTTTCGGATTTTTCACAACTTCTTTGATTCGGTAGAATCTGTCTTTTATATAACCCCCTCCCCTTTCCCTCTTCCATCCCCTCCCCTCTCTCCCCTCCCCTTTCCGAAGTACACAATCAAGTGTTAATTTAGCTGTGTCCTCCCCTCCCTTCCTCTCCCATCCCCTTCCCTTCCCCTCCCCTCCCGCTTCCCCCCTCTCCTTTCCAGAGCACAGATCAAGTTTTAGTCAACTGTGTCCTCCCCCTCCCCTTCCCTCTCTCTCCCTTTCCATCTTCCATCCCCTTCCCCTCCCTTCACCCTCCCCTTCCAGAGCATGCAATCAAATGTTAATTTAGCTGTGTCCTCCTCCTCCCCATCCCTATTCCATCCCCTCCCCTCTCCTCCCCCTTCTGGAGCACATGAACAAGTGTTAATTTAGCTGTATCCTCCCCCTCCTCCTTCCTCTTCCCTCCCCTTCCCTCTTCCATCCCCTCCACTTCCACCCTCCCCTTCCCCCCTCCCTCCCTTTCCTCCTCCCCTCCACCTTCCCCCTCCCCTCTCCTTTCCCTCCCCCTACCCATTTCCCCTCCCATTCACCTTCTCCCTCCCCTCCCCTATCTTCCCCTTTCCCCTCCCCCTTCCAGAGTACACAATCAGGTGCTAACTTAGCTGTGTCCTCCCTCCCTTTCCCTATCCCCTCCCCTTCCTCTCCCATCGCCCTCCACTTCCCCCTCCCCCCTTCCCCACCCTCCCACTTCCCCTTCCCCTTCTCTCCCTTACTCCCTCCCTCTTTCACCCCTCCCTCCTCTTTCCACTCCATCCCCTCCTCATTTCCCCCTCCCTTCCCCTTTCCCCTCTTCCTTTTCTCCTCCCCATCACCTTCCATATTCCCTTCCTCTTCCTCCCGTCCCCCCCCTTCCCATTCCCCTCACCTTCCCCTTCCCTTCCTTCCTCCTCCCCTCCCTTCCCATTCCCCTCCCCTTCCTCTTTCCCCTCCCTCTCCCCTCTCCTCCCATTTCCCTTCCCATCACCTTCCTACTTTCCCTCCCCCATCCTTCTTCCTTCCCTTCCCCCTTCCCTCACTATCCTCATAAACAGATATCAGTTTCATAACTACAATCATAAATCTTACAATTTCTGTCAAAACTAAAAAGTATAAAATTAAAAAATAAAAAATTTAAACATGCTTTTATTAAAATGCACTCAAAAGTAAAAAATTATTTTTTGAGAGACACTATAATTTTCTTACAGTGAATCATGTCTACAAAAATAAATGCGTGGGCTCCAGACATGGAAGGAAATGCTACAAGAAAAGAAATAGATTTTTTATTTCTGGTAGCATTTCCTGCCATGTTTGGGACCCACGCTTTTATTTTTGTACACATGATTAATTGTAAGAAAATCCTGGTGTGTCTCAAAAAACATTTTTTTACATTTTAGTGCATTTTAATAAAAGCATGTTTCAATTTTTTTTATAAATGTCCCTATTGACATACACAACATACAACAGAAATTTAACCAACAGACAAAGTATAGTTGAAAAAATGTGCACCAATAAACAAAATGTGCCACACACACTCACAAAATGTACCCAGTGGAGAAAATATACCCACCGTGCCAGTTGTACCTAATTAAAATTGACAGAATATACCCAACATAAAAGACGTAACCATTAAATAAAATACCTAGCTGGCAAAATGTACTTATTACTTTAATATAGCCAGTATACACAAAATGTACCAATGTGCCAAATAGGTACACTTTGCCCACTGGGAACGTTTGATATATTTGATACATTATTTTGTGCTTTGGATATATCTGTCTGTTAATACATTTTCCCATTGTATGCATTTGTCTATCAAGTACATCTTGTCCACTAGGCGTCTTTTGACCAATGTGCGCATGTGGTATATTTGGTACATTTACTGTACTGTATTGGGTACATCTTGTCCATTATAAACATTTTCTGCAGACTAAATTTTATCTGTAGGGTACATTTTGTTCAAGGACAATTGACTAATTCATAAGAATCAGATATACTCGCTCTTGCCCTCTAGTAATGCTTCATTCATATTTCATACTCATTCATATTGTGGCATCATGCTTACGGATGGTGCTAGTTCACGTCTTTAGTTCATTAGTTTTAGTTCATACGTAATGTTATCATTCATATCACCTTTTTCCATTGAATTTAGTATTATCAAATACATTTCCTTGTTTAAACTTTCATACAAGTGATGTACTTGCCAGGTAAACCTTGTTGAAGGCATCTGATTATCGAGGATACTACGATATCTAAAATTTATCAGTTAAGTAAGCTGCCCATAATAAAAAAAAAAGTCATCATTTATACAAATTAAATATTTTGTTATACCCATAGAAGTAACTTTATAGGTTTTTAAAAGTATGCAGTAATGGGGAACTTCTTACCATTTCAGTTTTCATTAGAAACTGATTTTATGAAACAAAATATATGCAAAAGTTCCCAAATGAACTGAAATTTACATGTGACAGTGCATCTCAATTATGCAATGTATTGTAAAATATTATTATAGTTAAAACATCACCAGTCGATACTTTTGTAAGACTCAAATCTCAATCTAGACTCAGTAGCCTGTTACTGTGAAATTGAGTGATTTAACTTTGTTGATAAAATGTGGCCAAGATAAAAGAGCCATTTGTTATGCAAGTACACAGAAAAAATTAATATCATCATATGTAAAAAAAACTGTCACTTATATGGTAAACCCATCATGTATGGAAGTTTTGAACTGATTTCTATTACAGAATTTGAATTAACATTTGTCACAGTCTTTTCATAATCTATCCTTCTCGTTGAACTGGAAGAAAGAAGTTAACGTAAAAGATGTCAGTGTTTAATAAGTCGAACCATCACTCAAAACTAAATTAACTCCCAGCTTTTATTTTTCTGTAATATGAGTTTATTTTACAGATAATACACACTTTCATCTCTGAAACTAACCAAAGATACACCAATTACTTCCCTTACCTACATCCATGTAATGATCGAATGGCTTTGCAAACCATTATTGCTATATGGAGAGGTTAAGTTTATCTTAGTTTAACCAGACCACTGAGCTGATTAACAGTTCTCCTAGGGCTGGCCCGAGGGATTAGATTTATTTTTACGTGGCTAAGAACCAATTGGTTACCCAGCAACGGGACCTACCGCTTATTGTGGAATCCGAAAAATATTATAGCGAGAAATGAATTTCTATCACCAGAAAGAAATTCCTCTTGTTCTTCACTGGCCGTCGGAGATTCGAACTCGCGACCAACAGAGTGGTAGCTGAGAACGGAACCCGCTAACCCAGCGAGGAACTATATGGAGAGGTGAAATGTAGACATCGTCTGTGGGTGGACTATTTGAGCTAATACAGACAGTTATCTTAAAATGTCACTGACAGAGAATAAGGAAATTTGATTCCTAAATACTGGTGAATTAACACATTCCCAAACAAAGCTAGGCAACTTGGCATACCCTGACTTTTCAGGAATAAATTCAAATTGTATGGTAGATTTTAGCTGGAGAACGTTGAATAATTGAAAAACAAGTAACAGTTCCTCTAAAATTACTAATACTATTATCCCACATGCAAAAGATCATCTTGCGGTGCCTTGAAAAAGGTAAATGGTAAACACTTGATAAATTAATATAAGAGAATGCTGACTAATTCCAAACTGCAGACAATTGCTTTGATGTATTTAGAAGAACATTGCATGCAATAGCTATGAACTCAATTAAAAAACTCAAGGTTTATGCAGAAAATGATCAGATACTTGATTGTAGTTAGAACTCAGGGTCCTACAACACAAAGGAAATTTAATTCTACGTAAAGAAAATGTAGTCTCAATTCTGTAAACCGCTAAAAGCAGCTGGATATCACCCTTTGTTATCCTTAGCTTCTATAGTGAAAGAAATGTCGATGATACCTGGAAAATGTAATTCTAGTACTCCTACATTATTGAAAGTGCATGGCCATTACAATGCAAGCACTCTAGAACTAAGTAATTCCTTGTCTTAATACTAGGACACCAGTATAGAAGCAGAAAAGAGCAAATACCAATTAATATTATCGAAATTTTGATTCATCCCCAACAACATGTACTGATGGGCTTCCAGTCTTGATGAAATGACGTTTTCCTAGTGAGGATGTCAACATTCGTTTCTGAAATGGATACTTTCTAAGAGCACCATACCCCCATACCCTCAACCCAACTCTAAAATGATTCCAAGAGGCAAGGGAGGCAGTGGGGCTTTATGGCCTTCCCTGGGCTGTTTGAGGCAGCCTCCCCTGTCCATCTTCCTTAAGCATTTGATTTTGATCAAATGTTCTTTGCAACGGTAGGTGTTTCAAGATCCTGCTACAGCGTCCTTGGTTTCATCTTATGACTCTGCTGCATACCTACTTATATGCCTGCTGCTCCTCTGTAGCTGCTTTGACAGCTCCTGCTGCTGTCCCTTCAGGGATTTTCATCTTGTCTGCGGACATTCAAAAGTTTGGGACTGAAGTGACCCATATTCAGGAGAGGTTAAGAAAGTGCTCCCATGCTTTGTCTTCTTCCTCCTCCTCATTGTCCTTCTCTTCCTTTCCTTCTTCCTCCTCACCTTCTTCCTTGTCTTCCTCCTCCCCAGATGGTTGGTAGCATAGGAAAAAGGCTCTTAAGAAAACCCTCCCCAAGTGGGCCTGCCACTGATTAGCCATAACAACAATCCCAGTACCCATTTAGATTACTGATCTGATCTCTGTTCTATGGGTCTGTCCATGTACATTCCCAGTGAGTAGCTCTGGTCGCTCCTGGTCACTTATGTGCCTTTCTTTGAAGTGGAAGATTTACCTTTACTCTGCCCATGCTTGCACTTTTTGGAAGCGAGTAGAAAAGAGTACACATACACACTTCCCTGGACCCATAGTCCCATTTGCCTTCGGTTCTGCTGTAACTGGTCTAAGGGCATTCTTGTGATGTTCTCTAGATTATCACAAGAATGGTTGTAACCCCATGTACCACCTCTACCTGCTTAGCTGGGTCAGAGTATGCACAATCCTGTGCTACCACAGTTTGTGCACCACTTGTTGCTATGCTGTCCCATGCACATTTTAGTGAAGATCAACACCATGATTGGCAATGTGGGTCCCTGTCCACTGCATTCAGGTGTTAGAGTCATCCTACCAGGTTCTGCTCTGATGGTGTAGAACAAAGATGGCTAGGGGTGATCACATACCTGGGTCTCATCCCAGGCCTTCAGAAGCAGAATCAGGATTCCTTGCCTCCCTCCACTTCGATGGAGGCTCCAGTTCACCCTGTTATGGATTCTACCAGATTTTACAGAAATACTACATCACAGAGGAGGCTGATACCTCTCTTCTGCAGGTAACGTGTCAGTCTCCATGAATAATTGAAGATGAAGGGTATTTCTTTCTCCTCATCCAAAGCAGTAGCCATGAAATCCATTGCCATGGCTCTATTCCAAGCTACATCATGGCTAGACTTATAGCAATACACAATGGCAGACTTTGTCTTTTCAAGTGCATTTTTTTGGAGGAGGAGAAGGCTAAGTTAAGGAAGTTGTTGATGTTGGGGAGAAGAACAATGACCTTCCTCGTACACCAGGCCGCTAACCTTGTTTTGAATGGGTGCAATAGTATTCAGAATCATTTCCAGTCAGGTTTTGCATGAGAGCAAACTTACCTGATGAAATAAGTCAGCCTTAGGTATGTACTTATTATTTTTGAAGAGCAAGATGAGATGGCAATGGAGAAAAGGAGAATGATAATCAGGACCCTTCATGCACTGTGAAGTGCCCTTCAAAGCTCCTTTTGGACCCATGAAAGGCTCTGCAGCCAAGCTTTCGTGGGTGGCTACATCTGTCATGTTATGACATACAGAAAAATGGAATCATAGTTCCATTCATGTTATATATTAAATGGACTTGGAAAAAAGTATATATATCTGTGTGAGCACGACAGAGGTGTAATGCGCGCGTCACAGATCTAGGCCATCAAATCGCACATGTCAGCAGAACATGTCTGCAATGTGTTGTTTGGAAACAGTATGTCAGCATAAGTCAGCGTCCTCTTTTGTTCGGAGCTGAGGGCTGTCACATACGCAGTGAGGAATCCTTGTGAACGAGGTCATTGTGTGTTCGTGTGTGTGTAAGTGATAAGTCTTGCTATGATGTTGCATGGAAGTTTTAAGATAGATCAAAATGGGAAATCATACTGTGTAGACTCATTGTTACCCTGTTGTACAAATATCTCCAGAATATACACAGAATCCCATTATGGAGTTTGTCTAAATCCTACCAGAAGAACTTTACTATTCCCAAGACGATAAACTCATTGCACAACCATGGAGAAGTCTTGAAGATGCAAAAACAATTTCTCTGACTGCGTTTAAACTCAGTCCACGTAAACGAACGTAAGATGAGGATACTCTGGCAGAGTACCTTACGCATCAACAACATTGGCCTTTGGGAGAGACCAGCCCTCTGCCTAAACCAGAAAAGATCCCCATCAGTCTTCTTCCTGGCTCAGTCTGTCTTTGTCCTCAAAGGGTCTTCCGGACCCTCTCACCCCTCAGTCTAGCTTTGTCTATTTGTAATAGATATATTAATAGTGACTTAATTGTCTATATGATTCTTTCTAAGTGGAATATAGAAAATATGTTGTGAAATAAATGAATGAACAACATAATAAGCTTTGTCTCACAAAGTTGAAAGAATTATGTACGAAATATGGAAATAGGGTGTTTTTCTGTAAAGTTAGTGAAAGGTAGTCATTTTGGGTCGGAGACCTTTTGTGTTTGGCCATGTCGACACTTAGTCACATGGTTACTAAACCCTAAAGGAATCTCTCATGTGTGTTACACACATCACCCTTGTGATATGCCCAGAACATATGAGAACATATATGTGAAATGTGTTGCCACTTATTATATCAAATACTTTGAAATACTGAGATAATCAGTTACTGTGTATTTCTAATCATGTTCCAGTGATCTCTGCATCATCTTTAATATAAACAATGTTGTTAAAATAGCTCTTGTGACAGTTATGAAAAACAACAATTGGTTACCAGTGTGCGTGGCATTCGTGTGAAATAGCTGGAGTGAGAATGGAGACGCAGTAGATTCTTGGAGAGATTCAGTGGAAGACGCTGCCTGATTAGGTACCCCCATTCGATATTTTTATAATAAAATCAAGAATTCTAGAAGAACTGCTTTTATTTCCACCAACACGTTATTACACGTGAAAGGAGGGAAGGGGAAGTGGAGATGCCTGTCACACCATTGGCAGTGACAGGAGCCAGAACCATGTGTGGTTCACATTCTTCAGGATGGCTACAGACGTCCCTTCAAATATTGTAGCCATCCCCCCTTTCACATAGTCATCCCATTCATTGCCCACTTTCCAGACTTGTCAAAATCTTTTGCTCTGTTGATAGACAAATAGGCGATGATGGAGGAGGAAGTGCTGGAAGTCACATAAAACTATTCTCTAAGCTCATAGAGCTGCATTTTCCAATGTGGAGAAGGTGACAGGAGGTGGGAAGTTGGTCATCGACCTTTCCACATTCAACAAAGCTTACAACAGATTCTGCTCAAAATGGAAAATCCATGTTCCATGTTGGCTTCTATCAGAAAGGGCAACTTCAACCTTTCAATAGATCTCAAGGATGTGTACTTTCAAATACTTATTGTATTGATGACTGCTTCACAGGTGTTCATAAGAATTCATGCCTACTTGTTGGGGATCCATCTGCTGCATTACCTCGACAACTGACTAATCCTGTCATTCTAGGAGGTGCAGTTGCTACAAGACCGAGATCAGATTCTCTCATTTTGTCAAGATCTGGGAAATTGATTAACTTTGAGAAGTCCAAGCTCATATGTAAACCGCAGATGTGCTTATTGATATGATAGTAGCAAGGATCCGTTCCGTAGATACTCTACCCAACAAATTCATGGAGGTTTCACTGCAGCTCCCGTCCAATCAGGAACAATTGACTCAGAGTTGGAAAGTCTTGACACCTTCATACAAACTCAGTTTATCACAGGTGACTCCACATGAATTTGTTTCAGTAGTGCTGAAAGCAATGCTGACACTTCACATTCAATTAACCAAAGAAGTGAAGGAGGACCTTTCATGGTGGATAGACAGCAAGAGCTTCCTTGTGGAAGTTCCACCATATAGCTTCTGTTCTCAGACACACTGAAGTCTGGGGGCCACACATCTGAATTACTTCATTCATTTTGGGGCCAAAGACTTGAGAAGATTTTTGGGAGCCAAGGACTTAAGAAGATTCTCATTTTGAGATTGGTCAGCACTGCTAGCACTGCAGTTCTTCTGAGATCAGTTGACAAGACATGTTGTAGTGCTATTGAGTGACAAGACAACTGTCGTGTCATATGTCAACAGACAAGGAAACATAGTCTCCCTATCCGTAGTATGTCAGTGAGGTGGATGCACAGTTGAGCAGCTTGCCAAACTGTCAAGTTCTCAGTCAGATATATCCCAAGAAGGTTGTGGGGATGGAGTGGTTCCGACCCTCGCATGTAGTGGAGAGGCTCTTTGTGTTTGCATTTGCATAGTTATAAAAACCTTGAGTCTTTCACCATAATCCCACATCTGACCACCCTTCAACTGCACTGGTGCCAAAAGAAAAAAGACGCCTCTCAAATGTGTGCATGAGGTGGTTACCCACATTCCCCTCACTGGCTGCAATCAGATTTGAAAACTTTATTATAAAACTTCAGTGACCGACTAGCTGTTGCTAGAGGTATCCATATATGAAGAATTTGCTACTATGCAATAGCAAAATATACTCCAAAAACACATGATAATATAGTTAGTATTTTCAATAGGATATTGATATTATTGTGGCATTTTTAAACCACAAGAAGAATAAATGCCTTGAGTTATATTACCACCCATTTCTATCTACATAAATGTGCAAGATCATGGTATCTAGACAAGCGAGGTACCTTAATATGTACACAGTCGAAAGCGAATGTTTTAGAATTATTTGTAGGGGGTGTTTTCGTCCATTTGGTATCATTTAAAATATTCTTTTATCATGAACATGAACATGACAATAAGTAGCATTACGTGATTACAGAAACAATTCACATCTGTGGATTAAGATTCTAACAGCTATTGTTCATTCAGTCAATCTTTCGGTAATTTCTCTATTCAAAATAATCAGTATTCTCTCAGAAAGAAAATGCTAAGATGAAGGAGTTCCATGGGGATCTACTTTGTGCAAAATGGTTTGCACTATCTATAAACAGATTACCTACGGTCATTCACTCATATTTGTCACACTTTCACTTCTTCATTTAAATGTTTCTTTTTCGTAGAATTTCACTTAGATTAATCCTTTTACTCTTTCATTACTAGTGTTGAATTTCACCATTGATTTGTGCCAAATCTGTTAGTTGAATACTGTTATGCCAATTTGATTAGCAACACTATCATCACCCACTTTTGCCATGGGTGTAATAATGGGGAATAATAATAATATTGAAGTCTTACCTAGCCTTGAGACTAAGGGTATGCTACTTGTAACTTACAAGAGGAAACAAGAAATGGATGGTCGCCAGTGCGACCTAGGGAGTACATTCATAAAGCAAGTACAATTAAATTTCAAAGGGACTCACAATTAAATAATGAAGTATTACAGGGGAAAACATAATTAATTATAGTTAAATTGGCAAAGGAACAACTAGATCCAACTGTAAATGGGGTTCAGGGGATGGTATCCCAAATTAAGCACAATTGTCTGTCAAGGCGCAACGGAGCTTGAATATAGAGAATTTTGTGAACTGCTAATAGGGGTGCAAAGGCAGAGGCGATTGCACACTTGAAATAGCATCTCCTGTTTGACACAAGATCTACTCTCATAGTTCCAGAGCAAAGCTGAGTTCCAATTAGTACTTATGACTGCCTTCACTGCAGTCGCATGTTAGTGTATTAGGAGGGGTAAGGCAATTCGTTCTCTCTAACAGAGCAATGTTGGCTCTGTAGCTTTACACCAGCGTCTGCTTTCTTCCCAGGGCATTCTCTGACCCCTCTCTTGGGTCACATGACAGGTTGATGGTGTGTTTGATCTCATCTTCACTGGTGTGATATGGAATGAGGAGGATTCTGCGCCAGCATAAGGTCAAAAATGGAGTGTCGGAGAAAGAACTTCGAGAGTGGCAAAACAATGGGAAAAATGCAGCAGTAGGGGAGAGAGATGCCTAGGGCATTTCCTGTTGACTTTGGCTGGAAAAATACCCTCTCACACCCTCAGTCAAGTTGGGGAGTTCCCTACAGGTTGAAAGTCTGCAGGAGAGGGCCACTGTTTTTACTTTACAAGTCCACTCCTTAAGTCTTAGTATTAATTCTAGGTAAATAAATGGCCATCTCTAACATTTAACTTAATCGCATGCAGTGGTAAGAGCAATGCATTAAATAAACTAATAGAGCAGTTGAAGCAAATAATTAAAATGTTGTAACTTTAGAATGAAATACAATTAGTTTTAAATGTGACATAAACATACAAAGGTCCTGCTTTTGCAATAAAATACAGGTTCACTAGCTTAAATTTAAGATACACGTTAGCATGCAAGGTAAATAAAAATGGAGCTAGGATATATCCTCAGCTGTGTGCTAGAGAACAGACCTAACAAAGTACAAAATAAATTTTCTCAGTACAGTTCAATTAGTATGGCTATGGGTAAGGAGACAATCTAGGCACTCATCTCTGACAAAGGTGCCAGGATTGCTCTGATAAAATAAGGCACGGTTATAGCTATATGGTGTGAGTGCCATGAGAGTGCAGTGGCTCTAGTAACTACCTGGATCTTCTACGCTTCCTACTCCTTTTCTGCCTTGCTTTCCTTCGCACTTTAGACTTAGGTCTCCTAGCTGGAATGTGGGTATGCAGCTCCAGAGGAGGTTGAGAAGACCTTTGCACCAGCTCTGAGTCCACAATAGCACTAGCCTTGGGCCCTAGACCTGGAGTGACTATGAGTGTTCTATCATCTGGTGAAATAGGCACTGAGTCGGCTAGTGCCTCAGCTGCTGCAACAACCTGGACAGCAGTGGCGCTGACTTGTTCTGCTAGCTTTTGTTGCATGGCATCCACAGTGGTGACAAGCTTAACCAGGAATTCTCAAAGAGTTTTGTCTTATGTGGACGGTGGTGAAGAGGAAGAGGTGGCTGTAGGTGCAATAGGTTTGCAGGTTACAAGGACCAACTCAGGCACAGGTTCCGAGGCCATACCAGGGAACGAGCTTCCACTGAGGTCAGGGGAAACCAGAAAAGACCCTACTGAACTTTGGGCTGGCTCTTGGCCGGACACTGGTAGTGGGGCCAAGTCACATAGTCGAGAGGGGGCCAGAATGGGATCTCCTAAAAGGAGATCGACAACATGCCCTGGCACTAACTCTATTGCAGGCTCAGGCACAGGATCGGAAAAAGAGATGTCAACAGCCTCGGGACCAAGAGTGGTGGGGGCCCATGGTTGTACCTTTTGACAAGAACCAGAACCAGGCTCTGACAGGGTGCAACGGCCAGACTGGTTGGAGCACTACACTGGCCAGGCATAGGCACTGGCGGTGGCTCAACGGCAGGGCTAGAATTTTCATCATCAGCTGACGAAGACTCAAACATTGTAGGACCCATGACTGGCCCAGAAAGGGGCTGAGGAGGGGGGGTCCTGTTCTAGGAGGAGGTCATAGCTTCTAGGAATATGATCAGCTACTCCAATTGTGCAAATCTTACCTCTATGGGACCCTTCATCCAGACAGTCAAAAGTGTCAGCCTCCACTTATTGATGCCTTTAATAGTTACAGGCTTGCTTTCTTCAATAATGGCTACATAGGGGACTTTGTCTTGCCTTATGAGGGAGATTTGAGTGCTAGTGACTGTTGAGCATGATAACCCCCTCAACATAAATAGGGCCCACCACTGGGGGTCCTGAAGAGGATGGTTGAGTGGCCACTAGAGCAACAACTGAGGCAGTTTTCTTTCTGGGACAATCCTTGAAATTTGTGGAATGCCCGTACTGCTTACAAGTGTAGCAGTAAACGTTACTATAATCTCTACAAGGAGCTGTTACAGTGTAGGTAGGCTGAGAGTTCTGGTTAGAGGGGGGGGTCTCTGACACAGCTCCCCCTTTAGCTTTACATGAACAGTTAGGCTTAACTAGCCCCCGGACACAGTGGTAACTTGTGGTGCAGAGGTGTTCAAATTTGAACAGAGTCAAATTAATTAGATTAGCATTCGGTGCAACAATGGCAAGGTAATAAGCAGTGTGGGCAACACACAAAAAAAGAAAATAAAATTAGTACAGTAAGTGCAGTGGTAATTAAGTACAGATTTCCAATGAGTTTGTGAATTTCCCAATTGGATATATAATTAAGGCATGAAAAACCTAGTATGTTAAAATGGTTTTGCTTTATTCTAAGCAGTAATTATATTCACTTGCTCAAGGTTATTAGGTAATGCAGTATTTATATTTGTATAGGTGGACTTGTCCTAAGGCAAATGATATATAGAAAAGCTGATAAAACATACTCCCAAATATTTGGAGTTAAAGGAGACATGGCATATTGTGTAGTAAAGAGGAGCTACATAAAGATGAAAAGTTTCTCTCAAACAGTAATAATGGAATGTAGTGGAGTATTAATTTAGGAGATGGTTTGTGAATCTCAAGAAAGATTTAATTAATTAATTAATTGCATCCCCACCTCCACAGGATAAAGAACCCGCTACGTTTAAGTGGAAGAAAATTAGCTAATGCAAATAGTTACTGGTATCTTGCTGGCAAGTTGAATAATCAAAAGAGGAAAAAGTGAAATTCCCTTGCAATTACAGTGATAAAAAAAAAAACTTTAGAACAAAGTGACCTGAAGAATGGCTGAATGTTTCTGACAGTTTGCTGGTATGGATTAAGTACCGGTGTACTGGACAGTAACAAATGTCACGTGACTAGCTCAGCTGAGCGAAGAAAGGTGAGGGAGGTACGGGTAGGCGAACGTGCACAAACACACGCGCCAGTCAGCCGAATGAATGAGCAACACGCCCCTTTAATACCGAAATAAAATGAAACACACGACTATTCTTCTGAGTAAAATGATGCACAGACAAACTGATGAATTCATTATATGTCATACGTTACTAGCAATAGCTCAAAAGCATGAAGACTTTAAAACGTGACATTCTAATTTAATGTTTCTACATTCGGTTCGGGCTGAGAGCGGGCTACACTGACACACGAACAAACAATCACTTTCACACTTTGCTTGTTGGCACCAGCTACCTCCGCCAAATTTCCGGCAATGCACGGGAAATACTATAACAATGAGCAAAATGGCTGCCATGCAGGTTTGATGACTTACAAAATATTTTGAAAAGATGAAAACTAATCAGAAAATTATGCCATTCTCAAGGCTACACTATAGCAAAGTCCAGCGTTCTTTCATTAGCCCTCGCCCCGGCTTACGTTGACCGTTCTAATTGGCTGGCAATTATCAAAACTGGAATCTGTGGTTCTTTTCATGTTCATTAATATTGCAGTGGTTGTTATCGAATTATTACGTTCCAGATTATCAAAGGAAACGATCCCTGAAATACAATCGCAATACGCATCTCAAGAAAGGTGGTTAATAAAAGGAAAATATGAACGAAGTCAGGAGTGTTCCGCGATGCTACAGTGTTGTGTTTCGTAAATGAGGTTCACCTGAATACGGAGGTGACACAGGAATGTCTGCGTTCGAATCGGTTGAGTCACTGGACAATGATAATTACCGTCTGATATTGTCAAGCGTGTTCACCATTCTAAACTTAAACACAAAGACTTTCTCAGACCTATGCAGACTGATATTTCATATTGATTTCAGGAAATTCTGCTACAATTTAAAGTCATAAAATCGATTTCATTGCACTCTTTAACACATTCGGAGGGATGACAAGCAGTGACTGCCCTCTACAAAACCTTTGTATGACTATGTTTAACTTAAAAGTTTTACAGTATAATAGGCTGTACGAGTAGCATTGGATATAATTTGCTGAGAAATTTCTTAAGGACGTTATCTTCTTTCGAAATAACAGGATCATAAAAATGGACGTAGACCTGTAATGGCCTGTCTTTTTGTTGGTTTACGCAGCATATGGTGTTTTGATTATAGGCCTATCTTATACTCAGTCGTTTTATTATGGTTATTCTTATTTTTTTTATGGTGCTTGCAGTTTTGTGTCTTCAAAAACTTTTCATATGGTGACCTACAACTGCAGAATAAACATAGACCTATTCATAAAATACTGGTGAAAAGAATTATCTGCCTACTCTTGTCAATTGAAATCTAGTCATTTGTTTTAATTAAAAGTAATCGAGATCTTTGTGAATATAATCTACGCTAGAATACTCTCCTAACAACAGAGAGAGAGAGAGAGAGAGAGAGAGAGAGAGAGAATATTTACTGCCTCATGTATCCTTTTGTCCAACAGGGTAATCTACGAGAACGTCCCAAAAGCAAATGAATCTTGAGCTACTCACAGACTGGTTTGGATCATCTCATACATAACTTTTTCAGCTATCATTTTTTTTTTTTCTTATTTCGTTAAATATCTTATGATGCCTTCCTACCATAGCCTTCATTTTCATAGAAATGCTACAGCAGCCTTATATTTACTCATCACAGTAATATAATTTGTTATCCCTTTTGTAAATATATTTTCAATATATTTCATTGAGATCAGTCTGATAGTTGTGTGTAAGGCTCAGACAGTCCTATGATTGATCTGTGTGTGCCATCAGCTACGTGCCCATAAGTTTTACTTTTACTCTGTGGTATAAGCGGCGTTACAATTACTACGGCCATCCACGTATGTCTGTGCATGTGCACTTGCTTATACGTGTTTATTCCACTTTATATTATACATTATATATCGTGGAGTTGAAACTACTATATTAATTAAAAGTTACTCTATTTCTAACGGATACGGGAAGAAAACTATTCGCGATAAGAAATTGATGTGTAGGCCCATGCCCTGCCATGTTCTCAAAATATAAGAATTTAATGTGTGGTCCTATGACCTGTCATTGCCTCAACATATAAGAAATTGACGTGTAGATCTACGACCTGTCATTGCATCAAAATATAAAAATTTGATGGGTAGTCCTATGACCTGTCATTGCCTCAAAATATAAGAAATTGACGTGTAGGCCTAATCTCTCAATAACATTAACATTTGACATGGCTGCATAAGTCTATGCTTCATTTCAATTAATGTGCTCTGTGTGGGATCGCTTATGTAGACCAACACCAATTAAAAAAAATAAAAAGCAAGATGCTTGTGTATTTAGGCTCCGCATGATAAATAAAAAAAGATGCACAGACTAAATGATCCAAGATCTTCCTAATGATGTACAGTATAACTTAATATATCATTTTATCGGAGATATCAACTGCAAACTTCACAACTCCGGGAACTCTGCGGTGTCATCATTCATGCACGACACTCAACTTGACCGAACGGAGTCAAATCCGTTCTGGTAATCATTTGGACTGCTAACTAGTGTGACGTCATTCACCCTCGAGAGCTAACCAATCACTGGCGTGCAGTGGGCGGGGCTTAGCTGCAAAGAGCGGTGGACTCTGCTATAACTGCTGGTTTTCTCACTAGAACCTCTCACTTGGTGACAAAAGCAAAAAGAAGACTACACACTTCTTAACTTTGCTATTCCACAATTCCGAACGTATCACAAAACTAACCAACCCCTAATTATCTCTCAGAGGCTAACTAATCATGCAAACTGCCTCAGAACATGCGAGGAAGATGATCCTAGCTGACAGCATGGCATGCAGCTAACTCACAGTAGCAGAGTCCACTGCTCTTTGCAGCTAAGCCCCGCCCACTGCACGCCAGTGATTGGTTAGCTCTCGAGGGGTGAATGACGTCACACTAGTTAGCAGTCCAAATGATTACCAGAACGGATTTGACTCCGTTCGGTCATGTTGAGCGTCGTGCATGAATGATGACACCACAGATTTGAGTTCCCGGAGTTGTGAAGTATGCAACTGATATCTCCGATAAAAGATATTGAGCTATATATCATTAGGAAGATCTTGGATCATTTAGTCTGTGGATCTTTTTTTTAATTTATCATGCGGAACCTAAATACACAAGCATCTTGCTTTTTTTTTCTGGTGTTGGCCTACATAAGCAATCCACATAGGCCACATTAATTGAAATGAAGCATAGACTTATGCAGCCATGTCAAATGTTAATATCATTGAGAGATTAGGCCTACACGTCAATTTCTTATATTTTGAGTCAATGACAGGTCATAGGACAACACATCAAATTCTTATATTTTGACGTGTAGGTCGTAGACCTACACGTCAATTTCTTATATATTGAGGTAATGACAGGTCATAGGACCACACATTACATTCTTATATTTTGAGAACATGACAGGGCATGGGCCTACACGTCAATTTCTTATCGCAAATAGTTTTCTTCCCGTATCTGTTGGAAATGGAGTAAATTTAAATTAATATAGTAGTTTCAACTCCACGATACATAATGCATAATATAAAGTGGAATGTACACGTATAAGCAAGTGCACATGCACAGACATACGTGGATGGCCATAGTAATTGTAACGCCACTTATACCACAGAGAATAAAAGTAAAACTTATGGTCACGTAGCCAATGACACACAGATCAATCATAGGACTGTCCCAGCCTTACAACTATCAAACTGCTCTCAATGAAATATATTGAAAATATATTTACAAAAGGGATAACAAATTATATTACTGTGATGAGTAAATATAAGGCTGCTGAAGCATTTTCATGAAAATGAAGGCTATGATAGGAAGGCATCATAAGATGCTTAACGAAATAAGAAAAAATAAATGATGGCTGAAAACGTTATGTATGAGAGGATCCAACCCAGTCTGCGAGTAGCCCATGATATTCATTTGCTTTTGGGGCATTCTTATAGGATACCCTGTTGGACACAAGGATACATGAGCCAGTAAATATTCTCTCTCTCTCTCTCTCTCTCTCTCTCTCTCTCTCTCTCTCTCTCTCTCTCTCTCTGTTGTTAGGAGAATATTCTAGCGTAGACTATATTCACAAAAAAATCTCGATTACTTTTAATTAAAACAAATGACTATATTTCAATTGACAAGAGTAGGCAGATAATTCTTTTCACCAGTATTTTATGAAATAGGTCTATGTTTATTTATTCTAGGTCAGTTGTCGAAGGTCACCATAAAAAAATAAGAGTAACCACAATAAAATGACTGCGTATAAGAAGTATAATGAGTAAACCGACAAAAAGACATAGGACAATACTACGTCCATTTTTAATCCTGTTATTTCGAAAGAAGATAACATCCTTAAGAAAACCAAATTATCCAATAAAAGCCTATTATAAGAGTAAACATAGCCAATAAAACTGCGTGTCATCCCTCCGAATGTGTAAACGAGTGGAATGAAATCGATTTTATGACTGTTCAAATGTAGTAAAATTTCCTGAAATCAATATGAAATATCAGTCTGCATAGGTCTGAGAAAGTCTTTGTGTTTAAGTTTAGAATGGTGAACACGCTTGACCATATCAGACGGTAATTATCATTGTCCAGTGATTCAAGTGCACCGATTCTGACGCAGACATTCCCTGTGGCCTCTCCGTATTCAGGTGAACCTCCTTTACGAAACACAACACTGTAGCATCGCGGAACAGTCCTGACTTCGTTCATATTTTCCTTTTTTTTAACCACCTTTATTGAGATGCGTATTGCGATTTTATTTCAGGGGATAATATAACGTTTCCTTTTGATAATCTGCAGAACGTAATTTAGTTCGGTACAGCAACCATTGCAATATTAATGAACATGAAAAGAACCACAGATTAACCAACTTTTCGAAACTATTGCCAGCCAATTAGCTCTAAAAGGGATGGTCATGACGAAAGCCGTGGGCAGGGCTTAGCTGCAAAGAACGCTGGACTTTGCTATAGATCCTTACTGCCAACACAATGGAATGTGGCATTGTCCTAAAGTGTAACAAAATGGCGTCTAGCTTCAGGCATGCAGTTCTGAATTTCACTTTTTTGCTTGCATAAACCCTAACAGATGTAAAACATAAAGCAACCGTACGGCACTTGCTTTTTGTGGAAAAAATTTAATTTGGCTACTCTAGAAAATTGTCATACTGATACCCTATTGAACACCAGTTACAGTCGTCAACCAACATTCATCTATCAATTCGAATTCTACACCGACTCACTGGAAATTGTCAGACTTATGCTTTTCCTGTCGGGTTTTTCGCACGTAAATTTAACCGCTTTGTGTCCTGTTTCCACGTTGCCAAGGGGATATTTTAATTTTAAGGTTTATTTTTAAAAATTGCCACTACAAGAATGGGATTAATTCTGGCACAGGGCTCCTAATGTTACAAGTGCAAGCCGGTGAATAATAATAATATTGGCCTTGAGACTTAGGGCTCGCTACTTGTAATTTACAAGAGGAAACAAGAAATGGATGGTCGCCTGCGAGACCTACGGGAGCAACTCTAAGGGTTTACAGTACACACAGAGCAAGTAGAGATAAGTACAATTAAATTTCAAAGCGACTCACAATTAAATAATGAAGGATTACAAGGGAAAACATAATTGATTATAGTTAAATTGACAAAGGAACAATTAGATCCGACTATAAATGGGTTTCAGGGAATGGTATCCCAAATTATGCACAATTATCTGTCAAGGCACAATGGGGCTTGAATGTAGAGAATTTGATGAACTGCTAACAGGGGTACAAATGCAGAGGCGATTGCTCACTTGAAATAGCATCTCCTGTTTAACACAAGATCTACTCCCACAGTTCCAGAGCAATGCTGTCTGTGAGTTCCAGTTAGTAGGCTACTCATGACTGTCTTCAGGGACTCGCACATTAGCGTATTAGGCAGGTTAGGGGAAGACGTCTGTGATGATACTCAATTACAGCGATGTCATGGGATATAAGAAAAGGATGCATTTAGTAAGGCGCTGGTCAATGTTTACAAAGCGTGAAGCAGAGGGCGCTTCTTCTTCTTCATTGATCATTTACAATTGATAAAAAGATATTTACTTCTTGGTTACTACAAAATCGTCAAATTTTGCAGGCAATTTACATCTGGTACTTCTCATACTTCTGGTCAACTGTGTATCACACTGAATCTTTCCTGTTAGACTGAGGTGTATAAGGTACATCATTGCTATTATTTTCAGTCAATACAGAATTCTCATTAACATTACTTGGGTTATTTTCACTCACAATCTCATTATCATCTCTATTTACAGTGGCATGCGCTTTGCTGTTGACATGATAAGACTCATTTGTTTTCCTCAAATGTACCCTGTTACGTCTTATTATATCATTACCAGATGAAACATCATATAACCTTTCAACCAGATGTTCTACTGCAGTACCCTTGTCCCAACTCTTTTTTATCCATTGCAGTAGGTTTAATCCTTATCACATAACTTTCATTTAATGGATCTAGATCCTTACTGCTTCTATTATAGTACATTGAACTTCTAAGATTGCAATACCTCTTGCTTTGCTTCACATGTTCTGTGCTGATTATCCTAGGTTTTTAAGAAATTTGAGGAGGCTGGAAGTAAGTAGTGTGCGTGTGCGCCTGCCTAAGCTGCGTTGCGCTTGACTAAAATATGGATCTTTACCACTATCTATTGCCCTCTTAATCAATCTCTTGGCCATTTTGACTGCAGATTCTGCTAATCCACTGGATTGTGAATGCTTAGGGCTTGTTGTTTGGAGTTCAATATCCCATTCCTTTGTAAACTTTTGAAAGTCTGTATTAGTGAACTGAGAACCACAGTCACTTATGAGTGCTGAAGGGGACCTGTACCTTGCAAAGCATGGCTTCAATTTATGAATCACAGCAGATGTTTTGGTATTTTCTAACCTGTCAATTTCCCAAAAATTACTATAATCATCAACAGTTACTATGAAAAGCTGTCCCCTAAGCTCAAAGAGGTCTACACCTACTTTTTTCCCATGGCCTGTCACTTAATTCATGAGACTTGAGGCTCTCTTTTTGTTGAGGAATTTGGTATTTATTGCAAATTTCACATCTAGATATAAAATCTTTTAATTCAGCATTCATCGATGGCCAAAATATGCACTCTCTTGCTCTGCGCAAGCATCCTTCTACACCAATGAGTGACGAGTGTACAGCCTCTTTTATTTACTTATGCAAACTGATGGGTACAACTATGTGTACATCTTTAAAGATTAAGCCATCTTGCACAGTAAACTCATCCCTAGTAGAGAAATATGGAATCAAACTTGTTGGTATTTGATCCTTTCTCTGGCCACCCATACATAATTACATCAGCCAACTGTTTCAAAGTTTCATCCTGCCTGGTAGCTTTACAAATTGTGTCTAATCATTCCTCTCTAATGGGTAAGTATAAGACCATGTTAATTGCTTCAAAATCACTGCCACCTTCATTAATTGGTAGGTAAGATCTAGATAATAAGTCAGCTACATATATTTCTTTACCAGGTGTGTACCTTAGCTTAATGTCATATTGCTGTGCGTTTAAAAGCATCCCATGTAACCTCTTAGGAGCTCTTTTCAAAGGTTGTTAACAATGGACATAAGAGGTTTATGGTCCTAGAACACTTTAGTCCTGCGACCATATGTATAGTGATGAAATTTCTTTAAGACAAAGGCAACAGCTAGCATTCTTTTTCTTATTGCACATAATGTCTTTCTATTGGTGTCAGTGCCCTACTAGCATAAAACAGAGGGCTTCCATCCAGGTTGACTTGCATCACATTGAATTTCAAGAGGCTTAGATGGGTTAAAATAAGAGAGAACAGGGGCCCTAGTGACAAAGTCTTTTACTTTTTGAAATGCTAGCTTTTGTTCATCCTTCCATTCCCATATAACATCTTTCTTTGTTGAATGTCTTATTAGTTCCATAACATCTGAAAGGCTTGGCAGAAATTTTGCCAAATAGTTAATCATCCCATTCAACCTGAGCACTTGAGTAACGTTGGTTGGGGCAGGCATCTTTACGATGGACTCAATCTTAGAAGGATCTGCTTTTAAACCACTAGCAGTAACTTTATGACCAAGAAAAGTTATCTCAGATTTGCGTAGTTCTACCTTATCTTCATTTAATTTTATTCCATGCTTGCGACAGCGATCAAGAACATCATCTGCTATACATATAACACCAGGTAAATCATCAAGAGCAAATTGAAGCTTTTTTGAAAAATCTTGCTACTTATTGCAAGACCAAATGGTAATCGTAGCCAACAAAATTTCCCAAAAGGTGTTTGAAACGTTGTCAGCATGCTGGATTCATGATCTAATGTACAATGCCACTATCCAATACGTAAGTCAAAGCGTGAAAATACTTAGGTGTTACTCAGTTCAGGCAGAATATCATCCATAATGGGAAGAAAGCGCAATTCTCTTTCAAGAACTTTATTCAACTGTTGGGGGTCAATGCATAGCCTATCATCCCCTGTTTTCTTTGATGCAACCACCATCCTGCTTGTCCATGGAGTGGGTTCCTCTACCCTTTGGATGACCTTTTGCCTTTCTAAGTCTAACAACTTTTGTTTGACTTTTGTCTTCAAGCTAATAGGTACATGACAACTGGAAATTGCTACTTGTTTGATATTTTCATCAATAGTTAAATGAATATTGCTTGGTATTTTACCAAGACCATCAGCAAAAACATCTGAATAATCAGAAGATACATCTGTAATGTAACAAATGTTCTCATAATTAACAGTGTCAGGTTCGGTCGTTTCTTTGCAGGAACGATGTTAAGGTAGTTTCCTTGTTCCTCCCTCCCTCCAGTGTTTTCGTCAGATTGGCGAGTTTTCGTCTGTCACGGTGTGAGTGACAGTGGCAGTCAGGTTTTGGGAGGCAGACAGATCGTTTCTTGGTGACACTCAGCCAAGAAGGCAGCAGCAGCGTGTTTTTGATAGAGCAGCGGGAAGTCATTTTGTTTGGTAGCAGCGGTTATGGACCTATTTACTTCGGCGGGAGGATGAGGTCCTCTACGTGTGATTTGACTTCTGGTGTAGCAGCGAGAGGATATTGCGACGGTAAAAGACTGTCTCGACGAGTCGGCGAGTTCATCTGTGTTGAGGATGCATTCCTGTTTTGACAGCTAATTGCTGTGTTCGATGAATCGCCGATTACATCTTATGTTTATCTTGGTTGGCGGTAAAGGATTGCCTCGACAATTCTTCGGAATTCTTCTGTTTTTGTTTTGTGCTGCTTTGGTGATATGTCAGTTATTGTTATGCTGCCTATCTTTGTTTTATTTAATTGAACATGTTATGATTTATTCATTAATATTTGCTGTTTGCGTATTTGTATTGAGTATGATGTTCACTGAAGTTTGGTGACTGCTGTTAAGCATTTATTTTTTAATGTTGATTTTGTCTGTTAATGTAAATTATTTAATGGTCATTTGTTTGAGCTTTAATGTTGATTTTCTGTTAATGTAAATTATTTAATGGTCATTTGTTTGAGCTTTAATGTGGTAATCTATGTTAATGATCATTGTCTTTGCAACCTAAAACCTGTACTCAGTTGTAAATATGTAAATATGTATGTAATAAATTAGACTTGAAGGTATGTTTGGCTTTTATTTTGCACCCTCCTCTGGCTTGTCCCCGGTCTCTCCAGCCATTCCAGTCCCATATGAGTAATTTTGTGTAATGGAACCTGTAGCACCAAAAGTGGTTCATAACAGAAATCAACCCCATCTGTTCTGAAGCTCGCCTGCTTAAGAAGCATAAAATCTTGCTCTGCGACTACAAATTCAACAGTATTTTTTCTATTTTTGTAGTTTATAATGCTTATTCTACTTTTTCCAATTGGATTTATTTACTAGAGTTCCACATTTTCAGTTGGGTGTCATAAGGGTCAAGGCAACAATTAGAAACATATCGAAACTAAATGATGACACTTGGCACCACAATCAACTTGAAACTTTACAATGTGTTTCCAATCTGTATTAGTGGAAATATACACTTAGGTATGGGCTTGGATTTGCCTTTAAGATTTACAGTCATTATGTACTCCTTTGATGAATCACTTTCATTAGCAGCCTCATCAGTAACATCATCACTAATGGCATGCAACTTACCGGCCACTGAACGTTTACCTGAAACTTTATTCACCTGTATGCCCTCAGACCTGCTATGGTTCCTCTTCTTGCAGTAACTGCAGGTCTTCCCATATGCTGGACACTTCCTAATGTCCCAGATGCGAGTGTTACCACAATACTGAATTGACTTTGGTTGCAGGGCTATCAGTTTTCAGCTTCTCTTGATCACTAAACCTAGACTTGCTGGTAGTCTTTTGCACTCTGTTGATGGCTGTGGCACCCTCACGTTCAATAGACACCTGCTTCTTGGATGATTCATGTCACAGATCAAAAAAGCATCTGCTAAACTAAGCGTTTCTTCACGTAAAAATTTCTCGCTAAGCCTGTCTTCAATGCAACCAAACACCAACTAGTCTTGGAGGGCACCATATCTTTCAGTACCATAATCTCAGTTCTTCACCAATGTTTTTAGCCTAGTCATATATGTGTATAGGGATTCACCAGGATCCTGCTTGCAACTTCTAAACCTATATCTTGCAGCAATTATTAGCTTCTGGGTGCAAAGTATGCATCAAACTCTGAAATCACAGTACCTAACACTTTTGAGGGGTCAATAGTGACACCATTAGTATCACCAGTTGGTAGCCCGAAGTCTAGGGTATTCCAAAATATCAAGAGCTCATCCCCTCCTAAAGTAAGCAATAGAGCAACACATACATCATTACGCTTATTATTCAAAACTGCTGCTAGGATATATAAGCTAAATTTGTTTGAAAAAGCGCAATCCTGTTCAGTATCACCTGAGAGTGAGAGCTTGTCAGGCATGCCTAAATTTGCTGTAGCCATGCAGTCTCTGGGGATAGCCTAGGCTCGGTTAAGTGACAACTACTTTCATTAAAATTTCACCGATGCTTATTGCAAATCATAATAGAATACCTTTGCATCCAGATCCTGGGGCTTGTGTCCACTGTCCTTGCACCTAGCACCATGTGATGACACTTAATTACAGCGTTGTCATGGGATGTAAGAAAAGGATGCATTCAGTGATACGCCAGTCAATGTTTACAAAGTGTGAAGCAGAGGGCACATCTTCTTTGTTGAGCATTTACAATAGCAGCGATCGGCAACTACATCATAACTTTGCGCTTAGCTACACACAGCTACACAAGGTCGGACAAACAAATCAGTACGACTTATGTTGTAATGGCCACAGCAGGGAAGTTATCTAACATTAAGTTGAAAGAAACTGATGTTCCTGGCGCTGCTTTTGCGTTTAGCAGTGTGCTAGAACATTCAGTATGTCAGTTTAAACGTTGGTTGGAGTGCCGTGGTTTGCCAGTGGTGGGAAACAAGGCTGTGCTTGCAAAAAGGTGAGAACAAAAATGTGTTATGAAGTATTGAATGAAATAACCAGAGAGCCTCCAAGCTTTTCTTGTGGGTTAAAATCTTATATATATATATATATATATATATATATATATATATATATATATATATATATATATATATATATTGCATTTTATATTTAATACAGTAACCCAACTAAGTGCGTTTGGAGTCTTTGTGGAAATAACATCATACTGACCTTATTATTATAATTTATATGGCCTCAATATATATATCATGTTTTTAATTCTATCTCTCTCTTTTCTAATATGAAAATACAAAGTACTCATGTAACCTTTTACTGGGTTCAGGTGTGAGGACTATAGCCTCAGGATGTCAAGAGGACATCATTATTACCATTGACGGAGGTAAATGGTACCAAAAGAAAGTAGAGAAGATATTTCAAGAAGAACTTGAAAAACAGTGCGGTCACACCAGTGCCTCTCCAGTTCCATGTAATCCACCAGTACTGCCAGTCACTGGCTGGAAGCTATTCCCTTCTGTGGCTATTCCAAAATTATTTTGTTATGGTCACATCTGTGACTACATAATTACCAGTGGCATGCTGGATGGTGACAGCGATGATGTTGGGACAGCAAAGCCTATGCGCAAGGGACGCCAGTTCTTTGTCAGTGGCCACGTGACCAAAATGCAGGATATTGTGCAGAAAGACCATTATTTCCTGAAGAGTGATGTGCAAGCCTCAATTACAGACACTATGTACCATGTCAGTGTTACATTGCATAGCACGGATGGCAAAGTCGTGGACTTAGCATGTGACTGTCGAGCATCTGCCATGGGAAGATGCAGTCATGTTGCCACTTAACTATTTGCAATGGAAGATTATACGACAACCTTTGGTTATCAGCCTGTATCACGGACAAGTCAGCTATGTAAGTGGAAAATAGGCAGACAGAAGAGACAAAACCCTAAAACTGTGGCTTTGCATGTATACAGTAAGAAGAGCAAGCCTGACAGAATATTAAAGCGCAATCCTGCAGCAAGCCAGCCCTCTAAGGAGCAATCAAACTTGGATTTTGAGAAAAGCTTCATTTCGTCCCTTGGAATGACTGGTGCTATGATGTTTAGCACACTTCTGGAGTATGAGTATGAGGACTATGTTCTCACTCCAGAGTGCAAAGAGGAGTTAGGTATGCTAAGAAAGCAGTTTCTTGCTAACATTATGATGTAGGATAGGATAAAGGCAATGCCCATGAATTAGACAATACAAGAGGCCAAGCAGAAAGCGCCACACTTCACAGTGCAAGAGCTGTAAGGATTACTGCTTCGAACTGCAAGTCTTATGCTACAACAACTTCCAGCAGAGGCTTGTATAACCTGCTTTGCAGAACTCTTTGGGGCATGAAAATCACTGCTGCTAGCATGCAGTATGGCAAAGACATGGAAAGTTCTGCTTTCAAAGAGCATGCCCTCTCAAAATCTGATGACACACATAAAGTGCAGCAAAGTGGATTCTGGGCGAATTCTCTATATGCAGGACTTGGTGCTAGTCCCGATGGCCTTGTGTATGTGTACAGTTGTCTCAAAGGCCTTGTGGAAATTAAATGTCCGAAGATATGCAAGATATTCATCCACTGAACATTGCAAGTCTGCCAGAGCAAAAGCAATCAGCCTTTTGTTCAACACTTCAAGATGGTAAACTGTGTCTAAAAAGGTCACATGCATATTACTGGCAAGTACAAATGCAGATGGGTATCTGTAATGTCCAGTGGTGTGACTTTGTGCTGTGGTCTCCCAAGGGAATGGTAACAGAGACTATCCAGTTTGACTCTGACTTCTGGAAAAAAAACTGCCAAAAAGCTACGAGATGTTAACAGGATATTGTCATACCTGAGTACTTTGAGCAGAGAGTACCAAGGAAGCTTGTGCCTTTTTTGTATAACTACTAAGCAAGGAAATACACTGACAATTTCACAGTTATGTATCTTTATTCAGTTTACATGGCTTACAATATGCAATATTATCTATGTGTTTATCAGTTATTTCACGTGTATATATAATGATTATTTACACGTATGAGTACAATTTATCCAAGTTTATTTTATACAGTTCAAATGCAGTAATATGTTTGACATATTTTTTCACTTGAAGAATGTAATAAAACTTCTTATTTATATGATGTATGTATTACATATTGTAATGAATCCATAATTGCTTTGTCAGATTTAATAAAAAAATTTGCTAAGATTACATTAAAACTTTGTCTTAATTATTCTGACAGACATAGACCTATTCATATTTGGGTATTTTCTTATTTTCTGGCTATTGCTCTTGCAATAAATGTTGAATTTAAATACTGACCACAAATGTAACATATTCACAAGTAGACATAATTGCACCACAAATGTAACATATTCACAAGTAGACATAATTGCATAATGCTAATTCATACATGTTTGATTATGCTGTCTAATATAGAACTTTAACAAAGTCGTTTGCTTCATTTCACAATTGGTTCTGTACTATTTGTGTAATCATAGGCTTCAAGTTCAGAGGAACAGTTTGACCAATTATCTTAAAGTTTTTTATTCTTTCAATAGCCTGCTCCACATGGATGCGCACTCTGGTAATGCGCTTTGTCAGAATCTCCTCTTGAGGAGTTAGACGATCCCACTTCTTTAAGAATGGCGGAATATTAAGATGAACTTGCTGGCTTTGGAGTATTTCTTTATGTTGAAGCCTCTGTCAGCAATAACAAGATCACTTGGTTGAGCAACTCTGAAAAATAAACATTTTATAATGGGTCAAAGTGGTGGTTCCCAAAGTGGGACCACTTTACCCACGAGGCACCTCAAATGGATGGTTACCTATGTAGGGTTAAATCCCTTGGAACTTTTCTGCCTTCTATGTTAAAAAAAATATGATACAAGAGAAGTAGGATTTCAACCACTCCCAGATATACAGTAATAATAATAATAATAATAATAATAATAATAATAATAATAATAATAATAATAATAATAATAATAATAATAATAATAATAATTTTCATAAGATAAAGTACTTACAGATACTAATACATATAGGCTATAGCCTACAGGGTATATAAAACAGGTGCTATATTTACCTTATATTGAGATGCATAGCTTCTGCTTACATAGCTTGGTGATTACTTATACAGAGCAATAGACATTCATAGAAATTAAAAATATATAACTGTTCAGCAGGGGGAGGCAATAGCTATATACAGGCAGCCAAGACTTTTGTCTTCCTTTCTAACATAAAAAAAGAAATACTGTGGTTTAGAAGTTGCCAAATATGTTTGTCGAGCCTCATTTGATTGAGCTACAAATTTTCCTTGCTCTGTCTTCGTAGGGGCGTGATATTTAACCATAATATGGCGGGGGGGGAGTAGGCCAGAGCATACTGTGTCCCCCCTAACTCAAACTTTGGGGGGACACGTCCCCCCGTGAGTTATGCCCCTGCAGTATACGATTTGGTGATTATACATTGACTTTTGACTAAGATTAATGATTCAGAATAATTTTTTTTTACATTATTACAAATATTTTCTTTACTCAGTGCCAGTGTGTTGTCACTCACCTGTTCCACTGTAAAATTTGCCGGGACTGGGTATGGATGTTCTGCAGTGGGTCCCTTTCCTCCAGTGAAATGTTAAGTGCAAATATAAGTCCATTTCTTTACTTTGTCAACTGTGAATCCCTGCCGCCTACATGCTCTAATCCATTGCTCACACTTTTCGCTGTCACTCTTAGGCTTTGGAAATGGCAGCCAGCCAACATCTCTCATGTAATCTCTGTCAGCATACCTGCTGTCACTCTTACAAAGTCCATAACAGCAGTGCTTCGTGGCCCCTACCTTTATCACACCTGTACCACTTGATATGGTTGGCTGGAGCTCCATTATTTACACAAAGTTCAAAGTTCATTGCTTTGTCATGGGACACTCAACTACGTTTGTATGTCCGACCTGCTTGATGTAAACACGAGCATGCGCACTGGGGAGGTCTATTTTTAGTAACAAGGGTCAGTTGTCGATCGCTGCTATTGATACAAAGATATGATATATACAATAAACATAGAATACAATAAATCTTAATATTGTAACAGCGTCTCTCAAGGCAATTCGCTCTCTCTAATGGAGCGATGTTGGCTTTGTAGCTCAATGCCAGCGTCTGCTTTCTTCCCAAAGCATTCTCTGACCCCTCTCTTGGGTCAAACGAATGGCTGGTGGTCGGTTTGATCTCGTCTTCACTGGTGTGATCTGGAATGAGGAGGATTCTGCGCCAGCATGGGGTCAAAAATGGAGTGTCGGGGAAAGAACTTAGGGAGTGGCGAAACCATGAGAACAATGCAGCAACAGTAGAGAGAGGTGTCTAGGGCATTTCCTGTTGACTGTGGCTGAAAAAATACCCTCTCACACCCTCAGTTAAGTTTGGGAGTGTCTTTTATTAAAAAATATTAATTTATATATATATATATATATATATATATATATATATATATATATATATATATATATATATATATATATATATATATATATATATAAATTTCTGACTCACATCAGGATCAAACCCAGGTCTTTCAAATGAAAGACCAGAGCACTGCTAACCAGGCCATACAAGTCATAAAAGAAGTTGGAAGCTGAGTACAACTGTACCCAAGGAATTACCTGGGCAGGTTAACTGCTTGCATACCAGCGTGTTTTCCCCAACTTCCGACACAGCGATGACCCAGTTGACAGCATTTCATTGAAATTATCCTTTCTGAGTGAATATGATAGTAATATCAACGCACAATTACGTGTAGAACAGAAATAAATTTCTGACTCACGTCAGGATCGAACCCAGGTCTGTCAAATGAAAGACCAGAGTGCTGCCGACCAGGCCACACAAGTCATCAAAGAAGTTGGAACATGAGTACAACTGTACCCAAGCAATTACCTGGGCAGGCTAACTACTTGCTTACCAGTGTGTTTTCCCAAACTTCCTGACTCAGCAGTGACCCAGTTGACAGCAATTCTTTGAAATTATCCTTTCTGAGTGAATTTGAAAACACGCTGGTGTGCAAGCAGTTAGCCTGCCCAGGTAATTCCTTGGGTACAGTTGTACTCAGGTTCCAACTTCTTTTATGACTTGTGTGGCATAGTTGGCAGCACTCTGGACTTTCATTTGAAAGACCTGGGTTCGATCCTGATGTGAGTCAGAAATTTATTTCTGTTCCACACGTGATTGTGTGTTGATATTTCTACCGTATTCACTCAGAAAGGATAATTTCAATGAAATGCTCTCAATTGGGTCACTGCTGAGTCGGGAAGTTGGGAAAACGCGCTGGTATGCAAGCAGTTAGCCTGACCAGGTAATTCCTTGGGTACAGTTGTACTCAGGTTCCAAATTCTTTTATGACTTGTGTGGCCTGGTTGGCAGCGCTCTGGACTTTCATTTGAAAGACCTGGGTTCGATCCTGATGTGAGCCAGAAATTTATTTCTGTTCCACACGTAATTGTGTGTTGATATTTCTATATGTATATATATATATATATATATATATATATATATATATATATATATACACACACATATATATATATATATATATATATACTGTATATATATATATATATATATATATATATATATATATATATATATATATATATATATATATATATATATATATATATATATATGTGTATATATATATATACTAGTAAACGTGACTGAGTTGTGGTTTATAGTAGTGCTGTATTGAAGAAATGTACGTACCCTTTCAAAATGGTTTAAAAAAGTGGTTTTGGAAATCTCAAAGAAGTTCTGCATTATGAATCATAAAGAAGTACAAATAGAATTTTTGCTGGTTTCCAGCACATGTGCGTGTTTGGAAATGAAGAAGCAGCTAAGCAAATAGTAGATAAATTACTCATAAGATCTTCGGTGGAATTATTTCTACCCTGATTTAAGGAGGCCAGTGTGTACAGTTTATCAGCAGTACTGGAACTCTGTTATAGCTCCTCGGAAGCATGGATATAGGCCCTGAAAATGGAAGGCGGTACACCACTGGCCATAAGTAAGACCGACTTGCTTGACACAAACATATTTTATGGCTTGTGGTTACTATGTATTTTGTGATGATCATTTGGTCACTTTAACTAGTTGATAAGAAATTTAGAACAGACCCTACTGTGCAGTTTTAGTGATATGTGCAATTAATTAAAGAACATCTTATCCTTGACCATATTTTGTTTATGATTATGGAGTAGCTGCTCTGTTGTATATTTTTCATTTTATCCCAAGAAATTCTATACATATTTCATTACTGGACCAAGGAAATGAAAAAATGATAGAGGATGGGGTCGGTTAAAGACACAGGAAAGTGTTATGCTAGATAATCCTAAATAAATCATTCAGTCTCCTCCCTTGACCTGGTGCCTTAGGACCAGGAACTCGAAAAAGGCCAGGGAAACAATACGAGAAACATTTTATTCAAAACTTTAAAGTTTTCTGGTTACGTCATGTTTTCCCCCCGATAAGAGATCTGAAAAAATACCGCAATAATAATGATTGAAATTGTAAGCAAGTAAGCCAGGGAGCAAAACTAAAGCAATTATACGTTAGTTTATTTCTTGCTGATCTTTTCTGAGTTACTTCTTTCTTGTGAAAGAGATTGGGAGAGAGTGGAGTTCCATTCCTTATTACCGTTTTAACATCCAATTGAAGACCAGGACAGCAAATTCTTAATCAAAGAACCTTTATATTTGGCCTAAATGTTTTTTTTTTTATTAGGTTACAGATAACAAATTAACACTTTACCTATGACCACTGATATTTTATTATTTTATAAAATCCACGGCCCCTACCAAATTCTTCCCTTAAGACTTTCTTCCACCGAAGGGGCACAGTTGACCTCCCTTACCACCTTATTCTCTCTCTCTCTCTCTCTCTCTCTCTCTCTCTCTCTCTCTCTCTCTCTCTCTCTCTCTCTCTCTCCCTTGTCGGGCTCAGCGTGAGCTGGATGCTGTGAGAAGAGAGGATCGATGCCAGAGTGCCCTTTTTGTGAAGATAGTTTTCCTTAAGATAACGCTTAGTGGGATACTGTAAAGTTAAAAGTCAAAGTATTTGCAGCTAAGAAGTACTTGATAAGGATATGTTTTCCAATTCATTTTGAATCTAAATAAAATAACAGGATTAAATGATGGTGACAGACAAATAATAATGTTTTGGCTCTATATTTTGTTACAAACTACATTTTCAAAATTCTATATTGCATGGGTTTGTAACTAACTATACTGTACTGTGTAGGCTTGTCATCATAAAAGGAGCCAGAAATTTATCTTAATGTTAACAATACGAATATCTTTTGTTACTTTGCTAAGGCATTTCTTTTACCAAAAACTTAAAATGTGTGTATCAATAACCATTTATGTTACAGATTCAGTGAACGATCTGCTCTTCGTACGAAATATGGTTACATGGAGAAAGTGATTCTGGGTCGTGTTAGATTCATTTGGAGTCCCCAAGTCGTGTCGATGTTAAAGGCCCCGTCGCTCGACACGAGTTGAGTGGGGTCACGTGCGGAGATATGAATGTCTCGAAAGGGATGCTTTGCTGCTTTACGGAAGGTTCTGAGACCCTGACATATTTGTGTGAGAGTGTGAGAGAGAATATCAAATCATTCATTTGCTTTTTTCGCTGTTTTACAGTAGCATACTTGTATTGTTATGAATATCTGTTAGTATTGTATAACTTATGTATTGGGCTCTGATTTCGCATTCAGCATGTGCATGATGTATTTTGCTTTTGTGTTTTATGTAAGGCATTTCAGTTGTACTAATGTTTAAATAATGTTCATAGTTCTTTCGCGGATCAAACCCTTAAAAACGAGCGTCGTCTTACCTTACAAAACCAGTTTTAAGTTCAGGAGGAAAACTGACGAATGAATTCCGGCTCTCACTATCTAAACAGAAAGTAGCTTTAAAAGTGAGGTTAAAATTTCACTTGTGGTATGAAAATTTAATAGAATACAGTTCTTCCTTGCGTGTTCCCTCTTTTGTTCAGCACCCTTCCTTCTTCTGCTGAGGTACTATGGCGTGTTCCCAATGCCCAGCTCCATTTGTTTCCGTAATGTAAGCCTGAGGAACAGTCTTCCTCTCATTTCATGAATGGTGGTACTACTTCTGTTACCTTAAAGTACCATGATCCTTTCCCAAGGCTTTAGACAACATTTTGTGCTGATATTTATTTTAACTAATGTCCTTTCAGGCTTAAGGACCCTGTCTAGAAAGAATTCCTTTGGTGTGCATTTTGCGGCTCACTTCAGGCATTATTAAAGGCTCCTTGTGGTATTTTTGCATTGTAACTTTCATCCATTTACTTTCCTTTCTTCCCATCTGATTGTCCAGCATTTTAGATCTATCCAGTTCAAGTTCTGCTTTCTATCACATACTATTTGGTGGCAAATTTGCTGAAAGATCGGCAAAGTTCTGGGTATACTTTAAAGGAGCGTGAAGTTGGATGGCATATCTCAGAACCAACAAAAAGGTAATATTATCTGACTTGGCCAAGCAAAGTGAACCTTTGACTATGAATTCTGCCTTCCATATTTAGTTCAGTCTCAATGAAATGTTGCTACTGAAGATACTGGAGACTGATGAATATACTAGCACCACCTCAAGAGTAGTAGCATTTGGAGGAAGGGCTCTTTCTCTAACGTGACTCGTGTCGCCAGTATATAGAGTTTTTTTTTTTTTTATTCGTGCTAAGAACAGCAATACCTCCAAAATTGTTGCCGTTGTAGTGGAATATGTATGGATATTTCTTCCTTTGCTGTGATTTTATACTGTAATATTATAATTATTGAGCCTTGTTCCTCTTTTCTTATTCATTTTGCCATATAATGACACAACAAAATTTTTATCAGTACAGTTGCGTCTAATCAATTTTGGGTATGGAAAACTCAAAATGGTCATAAGATATAAGTTTTATACATTTTTGTGATCCATAGAGGAATTTAGCAGTGTACAGAAATAAACCAAGGATATCATTATTAAGTAGCAGGCCCTCGTTAGTAGAAGGATCATCAGATGAAGGGATAAATTATTAGTGACAAGAAGTAACTGATGTATACAGGTTCATCATTTTTGCCTTTTTGTCAATGATACTTTCACTGCCAGACGTATGGGACATGTTAGCTAAACATACTGAAGAAGGCAGAAAAATTATGAAATTGAATGCAACAGCTGCAGAGAGGAAGAATTTGAAAGATGCAGAAATAAAAACAAGTCTTAATTTTTTTTTTAATTCCCAGCTTGAAAGGGAGATAAAATGGTCACATCAAAACGTGATCAAAGAATCGGACAATATCACTCTGTAATTCACTATTACAAGATGTTCTTTGATTTCTTCTAAGGCACATAAGAGATTCTAACTCGGTTGAAACAGATGAGTTTTAGCATCAAGTATTATCAAAAACATCTGTACAAGCAGGTTCCAGGAAAATCGACAAGGTTTCTTCTAAAACTGTAAATAACGAAGTACTTCCAACTCCTGTTAGAAAATCAATCCAAATGGTTATAAGGAATTATAACATAAGGGGTGTCAAACTCTCCTGAAGATTCATTTACCATCCTCTGGAATTATCAAGGGCTAATTGCTGAATGTGAATATATGAAAATTAAGCTGTGGATTTTGCTGAACAACTGAGATTAAATAAACCGTTTCTGCTCCCATTAAGCATTTTAGTGGTTGCTATGAGATTTCTCTGGAACTTCATTTACTAAGCTTGTTTTTTTTTCAAATCTGGAATGCATTCCAAACTCCCAGATTGATTAATTAGTATGAGGATAAAACATGAACATTTTTTCTTATCATAGAGATCTCACAGTTAACTCCATCATATTATCCCCTAAGTAATGTCTTACACATATTAAGCTATTCCTTCTTGGAATTTGTCTGGAGCTAACATAATCAAATGTTTTAACTTGCTTAAAATGAAATATTGTTCAAGGAAATTTTGATCGGTGATGTTAGAAATTGTATTATTCAAAGCGATTCTTTCAGTGCACTTCAGTCCTTGAACTATAATCACAAACAAAAGTGACTGTAGATATTTCATACTGGATATATTGGATATGTCTTCTAAACTACAGAGGATAGGTACCAGCACATGTACTCTAAGCCGGAAATGAAAATGTGTACAGACAGGTAACGGATGCCATTGTAAATGTCATAGATCAGTTCAACACTGCTGAATAAGGACTTTTTTTCCTAATATTAAAAAAAAGCGTGCACTAGGAAGTTTTCATGGAAAATTCTGGTTAACAGCAAACAGCCTACTACCCAAAGAATGCCAGAAGTTACCAAATAAATTTTGATCATTTACTATTATTTCAGAAGATGAACCCTACTCCTATGGAACAACCCAACAGGGGCCACTAACTTGAAATTCAAGCTTCCAAAGAATATGGTGTTCATTCGAAAGAAGTAACAGAAGGTATGGGAAATATAGAAAGAAGAGATCTTCCATAAAGCTGTAATAACGTCCCAAGAATTAGGCAGTGGAACTGTTCTGCTTTTGAATTGGATAATGACTCCGTTCTGCTTTTCTGACTGCCCATGTTTTTTTACTGTGTGGTGAACATCAGACCTGATGTGATGTGTTTAACCCTCTTTACGCTAAAGCACTTGTTAAGTGAGTGTCCAAATCTTCGCGACCTGGGAAGCATTTCCACTCTAATCTCGAGATGGAAAAGAAAATTTACCTGATTTCCTGTAAGCCTAGAGTGGAAGGTGGGTTTATTACGAGTGGTATTTTTTTATTTGTAGAAGGAGCTAGACTTTTTCGTCAAATACGTTACTTTTAATCGTTAGTTATTTTCATACTCTCTTTATATTTAGTTTTATTGAATCTACCTATTATATAAACCTAACAATTTGGTAAGTATGAGAAACTGTGTTACAAAACTAGGCCTGGTCTTTAGGCTTTATTGAACACAAAACTTTAAACAATGCATCTGCAACAAAAGAAAAGTTTTGTAAGAACTGAAGAAGTGCAGTACATTCTCATCTACAGACATCTCCAACAAAAGAATACAAATACCACGTACACCATTTCACATTTATTATTACTTAAATGTTGGTTCTTATCCCAGTGAACTAGCACCTTATTAAAAGGTATATCACACATAACTCTGGCCTCTGGGCCCACATGTTTACTAGATGGACATCTTTTCTTCTACTGACAATTGTGCCATATCCACAGAACAGGACTGTAATACATTGTTGCCATCCTACAAAATAACATTTTAATCACAACATTCACCCCCTTGTCAAAATTACTCAGACTGTATAGGGAGTCATCAGATACGTTTGGATCTCCTCAGCATTGGAGATTCTTCACTTGGAGCTAAATTTGGAAGTAATAGAGTATCTTGTCAAACAGGTTCCTCGGCCTCAATTGGAGAATTGTCTAATGAATTCTTTGGAGACTGTGGAACATTTTCCACAACCTCTACTTGAGTATTCTGAAATTTTTCGTTCATACGGGACTCCACTGGAGCTAAATATCGTGTAGATGTCACCGCTAAGGTAACAAATGTGAGTAAAATGAGGGTTTACTTGAAGGAATTCTACCTCCTCCACTAGAAGATCTGTTATGTTAACTCACACATGACGTTTCAAGAGGACAGACCCTGGCTATCAAAGCTATGTGGGTACAGAAGTTCCAATAGAGGATCGTTGAGCGTAACCCATGAGTCTCTCATGGGTGTTGCATTAGTAGCAGTACACAATAGTGAGAGTACAGTGGAGCACATGTCAGGTAAAACTGTCTGCCAGTACTGAACAGCTAGGCCTCTGGACTTCAAGGCCATTGTAATAGCTTTCAGAATGGTACAGCTGAGTCTCTCAGCCTGACCGTTTCCCTGTGGGTTGTAGCTAGTTGTCCTGCTGCATGATATGCCCTTACCTGTCAAGAATTGTCGGAGTTTCGGAGTTCTCTGCTCATGAATGATGGAACTCTGTCTGAATGCATATATGTGGGCATGCCACAAATTGAAAACAACTGAGGCAGACAGCTTATAACTGTCAAAACCATTATATCAGTACAAGGTGAAATTTGGCTTACACCAGGCACAAACTCTACATGAATGGATTATTTGTCTCACCTCTTCTACTGAGTGGGTTATGTTCTTAGACTTCACAAAATTATATAATCTGGTGACTCCCGGATGACACAAAGCTTCATGGAGAACTACTAATGTCTGTCGGTTGTGGAGTACCGCACCACAGAAAGACCTAGAGAAGATGTCAGGAGAAATGCTTTTTGGAACTGGTTGATATAAGACCTCAAAATCATAGCAAGATAATTCCATCCTCCAGTGCATTATCTTGTCATTTTTAATCTTACTTTTGCGCCTCTTATCAAACATAAAGCTCACAGATCTCTGACCTGTCCTAATTGTAAAACACCTATCTGTTAAAAATGTCTGCAAAGAGGAACCCCTTCAGTTATAGTTTGTGCCTCCTTTTCAACAGCCACAAAGCACTGCCCAGGACCTTGAAATGTTCTTGAAAAGAAAGCCACAAAGCATCCCCCTTGAGAGAGAACTGCTACAATCGCCACCTCAGATGCATGTTTCTACCTCAAATGGTTGATCTTCATCAATAACTTGAAATACAGATTCCTCAATACCTAGTTTAAGAGCCTGAAAAGCAATTACAGCTTTCTTTATTACAGGAAATGAGGTGGTAGTACTCAGGGGACTAACTTAACTTGAGAAATCATAAGTCCAGAGAGAATAGTAGTCAAAAAGACTTTCTTAATTTCAGAATACTTTGTAAAGTCAGCGCCTCAACTAAGTCTGATTCCATATACCTGTCTCAAAGTAACCTCAAATTCGTCCCATGTCTTACTGGATAGGAGGGAAATAGTATGGAGCTAACTGTTTATGTAACCTTTTGCATAACCAGTAACAGATTTTGCTCCTTGCAACTGAATTGCGAGATCGTTCATTTGTTTAGGGGACGAATGTGCTTCAATCGTCTCCGACCGGCCAATGAAGAATTAGAGGAATTTATCTCTGGTGATAGAAATTCATTTCTCGGTATAATGTGGTTCGGATTCCACAATAAGCTGTAGGTCCCGTTGCTAGGTAACCAACTGGTTCTTGGCCACGTAAAATAAGTGTGATCCTTCGGGCCAGCCCTAAAAGAGTTGTTAATCAGCTCAGTGGTCTGGTTAAACTAAGGCATACTTGACACGAAGTAATCCAATCTTCAGCCCCTTGCAGCCACTGCCCAGTAACAACACCCTGAGACCCTGTATAGCAGAGCGTGTCTTTACGACCGTAAAAATATTCTTAATATCCGGGTTTGCCATTGTGCTCAAATTACCAACGTTACCTCCACGCCAATTGGTGCTTCTACCAGCAAGTGTTCTCCTACCAAAGGAATTGTGGGAATACTCACGCCCAGAGCATAACCTCATATGAATATAGAAGGCAGAATAAAACTCCTCACCTAACCAAAGGAAACACAAGAGAGAAAATTATTCACATGAGCAAAAATAAAAAATTCTATAGAGATAAAAACTTACTGATCGACTCTTCTCACTGATCACTAACCAGAAACACTAGCTCAATTATTTAGGTCTTGACTCGACGTGCGACCTACAGTAGAACATCTAAAAAAAAACTCATAGACTTAACTGGTCTTTAAAGGAAGATCCTCCAGTAGTGTCGACGTGCAGCAAGTAGGGCATCTCCGATGACGTCACCATCGGAAGATATAGTCTTTTTTTGTAGTTCAGGAACGCGGCTGGTTGCTTGATTCTCCAGCAACAGAATGTATTCTTCTTTGCCATAACATCTTGTTGATCATCGGTGGGTGCATTTGGTGTATGCTGCAACACCCAGTGCGACATTCCTTGATGGTGCAACAAAGTATGTCTACCTCAGAGGGTAGTAATCTTGCTTTTACGGCTGCCACCATTCTATAAGGACCCTTATCTTAAATGTTGATCATAACATTTGTTGACAAAAGAAGTACAAGGACTCTTTCTTTTTTTTTCGTTTCTTTATTTGTCAAGCTTAAACAATATCTGGAGTATATCTCTCTCCGACTCTGGTATTTTAGCAAATGATAAGTCATCAGGAATAACCACACCCGACTCCGTGTGAACACACACATACAAACACACTCTACAACCTCGAATATGAGGCAAAACGAAATCATGACAAAAATATTACATATGGATAATCTTCAATAAGGTATTAAAGATATTAGCACAATTTAAACGGAGAAATCAGTATCCTTGAATAAAATGAATGTTATGTCGTTAATTGGTAAACTGACAACAATCCAGCATCGTCACCTTCCCATGCAGACGTTGGACCAGCTGAGCACATTTTTCATAAACATCCTCCAACGAGCACCTCTCACTCCTCCATTACTCTTATTCACTACTTAACAACGAAATAATGTAAATAGTATCATAAAAGCATTACCACTGTTATTATTGTTTTATGATTATTATAGTTGCTTATACATATTAATAGTTACTTTGTTACATAATTCATAAAAGACTTTTGAAATCTGGTGTGAGTGGCTGCGTCATGCTGAGGCCAAAGGAGCTGACAGTGGGAGAGTCAGTTATAAAAGAAAATAATTTTCGTAGACGATAACTCATTTAGCTTTCGAATTATATCCAGCTTGTGAATCATGCAGCACCTGTGATGCCAATAGGACCCTTGTATGTCACTGAAATCAGTCCCTATAAATCAAGTCGTCTCAGGACGGCCAAAAAATAGTCTCTGCATTTTCCTGTCTACCTAGATCTGGTTTCAGAAGTGTTCCTTATAAATCTCCATGACAACACATCACAAATCCCGTCTCTCTACTTTTACAAAGCGTTATCAGTGAACTACAGAGAGCGACAGACGCAGAGAGAGAGAGAGAGAGAGAGAGAGAGAGAGAGAGAGAGAGAGAGAGAGAGTTTCCTGGTTTGACAAAGAACAGGTGAACTAACCATCGTATTAATCCCATTTTTCCGCACTATCACCTAATAGTGAAGGTAAAACGTTAACAGATTAAATATGAATATCTTTTTCAGGCCTGGATTTTTTTTTTTACCAAACTGTCACATAGACGTAGAACAGCGACCTCAGAGCTGTCAAGAAAGAGAATAAAAAGAACTAGAAAACCTCAGACTAATATAAACGCGCCATATACTTTATGGTAATTTTAGATTCTTGGTAATTTTAGATTCAACACAATGCAAAAGTGATTCAGATTCTATTTATACTCCGTGCTGGGCTTTGCTTAAACACTTCCCAGAATTTGTTTGGGTTTGAAGGCAGCCAAAGAAAGGAATGTGCTTTTTTATAGATCATTTATCAGACAAACTTCATTTCTATCGTGTTCATAAGGAGAGCGTTAATTCCCAAGAAGAAACAAATTATAAAACAATTTGCATCGTTACAGAAAACACTCAGGTCATGATAGACGTATTAACATGTACTTATATATTGTGTGTGCTGGCCCTTTTCTTTACTAATTAATTATGTTAATTGTTATTTTTCATTAAGCCATTTGGGCAAAGTCCCTTAAGGTCTTTTGTCTCCTCCTCAGCGGCCCTTTGCTTGTTTACCTGTTGTTAAAGTGTTATTTTTTATTTTTAGTTATTGCAGTCCTTGCTCCGTCTCTTTGAGAGGTTTGGTTTTGGTCCCGAGAACCGAGATGTAGGGCGATAGTCTTTCTGAGCCATCACCTCTAGGAGTTTGGATTGGTTGCCGCATTGGTTTGATACTGCTTTGGCCATATTTATTTTGACTTTGGAAGTTCCTGCCATTTTTTGATTGACGTCAACACTTATTATTGATTTAGCTGACCTCCTCAAGTTAAGTATACTTTTAGTTTTACCAGACCACTGAGCTGATTAACAGCTCTCCTAGGGCTGGCCAAAGCTGTATATTGAGAGAGTTTGGCCAACCTTTTGACAGGGCGCCATCTTGCTCCTGTCCTGTTCAGTCGCGCTTGGTCGTGCTCACCCACCTGAGCGATGTCTCAGCTCTTCTCTCTCTCTCTCTCTCTCTCTCTCTCTCTCTCTCTCTCTCTCTCTCTCTCTCTCTCTCTCTCTTATCATATGCTGCTGATTGTTAACTTAAGCTTTCTATCAACCATTATAATGTTTATTAAAACACTCAAGATAATATATAACTTTATTACAGTTTTAACTTTAAAATACATAACAAGTATTATAAAATATACATTGTTTCAAAATTCACTGTTTACCCATGTTCACTACAGCTTTTCTCATCATCATACTTTTACAACCTAATTCACTTCCTTTTGATTTTAACGACCGAGCCTTACGAATGTTCTCGTGTTTTTAGCATAAATATATAATCTTAATGTGAAGAAAAACTTCAGGAGTCTACCCTTAATGTCATGGCAAGAAGGAAAGGTTACATTTTTTGTCTGAGTGTTTGCCAAATGCACTAGTCGTCCTAATAAATTGCTGTTGTTTCCAAAACTATTTTCATTTGCCCTAAAAATTATTTTCTGCATTTTGAAATAAGCTGAGGCAGGCATCTGTGCTATAAACTAGACAGTTTTTTCTATATTCTTTTAACCGAGTCAGCCTTTGAGAAGGATCTGTCTGTGTTGACTGGTTGCTCTCTATTGTTTGAAGACAAAACGTACAATGATTATTTGACTGTTTAACCTTTTTTATGCAGTAACCAGCAATATAATGGAGGCTGCTCAGTTCTGCTTGATTCATTAAATTATCACTTGAGAATTGGTCAAAATCAGGTTCCTCGGTTTCATTTTCAGCATCACCACTTGTTTCAACATTGGCCTTATTCAGAAAGTCAGCTAGAAACTCGCGGTCATCTACATTATAATTACTTGCACTTGAACATTTCAGAAATTGTGCAACTGATATCAATTTCAGAGACTGTCGAAATTCTAAGGCAGTTGGCACTGGGTTTTTCAGTCTTATGGAGCTAAACAAGTTTTCTAGGCAATCTTGGGTGAATCTGGATGTCAGTAAAAATCTGCGACCTTTGGCCAAATAATGACTTTGGAGATTAAGAATGGGAGTGGTAGACAATATCACTCCAGTTTGAACTGGCTTCCACTGTGCATTAAGTCCAGTACGTATTTCATGAAACACCCTTGTAACTTGCTCAAGATGCAGTATAGCTTGCTTATAACAGGATTCATTGACGTTACTTAGTGCCATGATTGGATGCCTACTTGACATTAACTCGAACCACTTATTTATCACACCAATGAACCAAGCTGTTGTAAGTAAGTCTTTACTGTATCTTTCGCGTTCAACCAAGTACTGAAGTCCCGCTTTTACCGAATTGCTAAAGAAATTTAAAGCACCTGATACTTTCATTTTCTCAAAATGTGATGGATTTACACAAGCTGTCAGAGAGTTTTGGCTCAAGCTTCAGATCGTTAACTGCAGGCCTGAATATCAGCAACAAAAATATGTTATTTAGTCATATGATATATTTTATTATCAGTAAAAATGCAAATGTTGCACTTATGAAAAGTAAAGAGGAAAAGTCTTGAACTTACCGAACATAAATAGGATCTATCATGTGCTTTCCAATTTTCTCGTTTCACTTTAATTTCCCATTGCCGTCGTCTCTCTGGGTTTCTAGGGAATCTGTGCATCGTTTTACCCTGCCCATACTGTACGGAACAGCCTACTGCTACACAGCAAACCATAGGAGTAAAGTATGTAATTTACCGACAATTAATAAAACGCTCTTCCGTGTGCGACGCGTGTGTGCCGTGACGGCTCTGACTGTGTCAGGGGCCACGGCAGAACCGTATCAGGGCGGTCAGACAGAGGCAAGATGGCGTCCATCGGTTAGTGACCTTGCCTGAGTGGTTCCGAGCATGGCCAAACACTCTATATACGGCTCTGGGGCTGGCCCGAAGGATTAAACTTATTTTACGTGGCTAAGAACCAATTGGTTACTTAGCAACGGGACCTACAGCTTATTGTGGAATCCGAACCACATTATAGCGAGAAATGAATTTCTATCACCAGATATAAATTCCTCTAATTCTTCATTAGCCGACCAGAGACTTGAACTTGGGCCTAGCAAGTGCTAGCCCACAACTCTACCGACTAGCCCACAACTCTACTGACTCTCCCAACAAGGAACTAGCTGACCTCCTCAATACGTGGAGGTTCTGCTGTGCAACCATCATCGTCCTTGGCTTAGTTAAGCTGCCAAAGGGTCCTCTCTGTTAACCGGTAAGGTGCTCATGACTTTTGAGTTCATCAGTTGGACCTGATCACGGCAATTTTGGGGCATTACTGCTGTCTGAGCCCTGTTATCCCACACTACCCAGGTGTTGTTTCAGACGTGGAATTTGATAGCTGATTTCCGGAGGAGTCCTTTGGACAGAGAATTATTTAATTAATAATTCTTAGCGAGTACTTGGTTAGGCTATTTTGTGCTTTTCGTTCCGCTCCTGCCTTTTGGGCCCCTTATTCAGTATAAGTGTGTTGCTTTCTTTCATTAATCGTATGTGTGTGTGTTTTTTTTTATTATGTGTAAGTGTATTTGCGTTTTGAGTATTTAATTTATGTATTTATGAGGTTCAGGTGTTATTTCTGTCTTTGAGCTATGTACTAAATATAAAGTAATGTTTTTGTCAGTGTTTGACCCCTTTGAATCTTGCAGACTTTTATTTGGCACGATTCCATTGTGGGTTTCGTTGCTGGTTGGTGAATATTGGTGTTTAAAAATTACGAGTGTTTATTGTGTAGTGGTCGACACTGGCCATCACAATTGGCGGCTGTAAAACAAGATATTTTGATCCTTAGTATTCGCTTGAGTGTGCAAGATTGATTCTTGGGGTTTTTGTTAGGCAGCATATTTTCACATCCTCGGATTTTGTTTAGTTGTTATTGTCTGATTTTTGGATATAATTTTTGGGGGTTTAATTTTCGTGTGTGTTGTTTTGAGTATTTTTGTCATGATGACTGGTGCTGAGTTTAATGTGATGGAACTCCTTAGTGGAGAGGGGTGACAAGATAGGCTTGCAGAACTGAATAAACAGGAGTTAAAGGTAATAGCAGAGCTTTTTGAAGTCGAACACCCGGTTTCTATAAGAAAGGGTTTGCTGTTGTCACAGATATATGAGTATGTAAGTGTTGAAGGCAGGAGGTAAATCAGAGGTAAAGCAGGTTGAAACCTTTCTTTGAATTTGTACTGTTGTGAAACAATTTGAAGGAATAAATGCTCTGACTAATATTAAAGATTTTTTTTGTTTGCTAACAAATTTCTTGTCATCATATCGGTTTCTTTGAATAATATTTTTGTTTTGTTCCAAAGAATAGGACAGCCACAGTTTTGAACGTGTAAATTAACAGCACTGTTTGAAGAATTTGTTCTTCCACAACATCGATGTTGGGAAATTCTCTTGTTAACATCTTTTCCGGTTTGTCCCAGGTAGAATTTGCCACATTCACAAGGTATTTTGTAAACCACACCTTCTTGTTTGGGTCTGTTGCAAATGACTGTCTTTCCTATTGTGTTGGAGTAAGAAAAGACTTCTTTAAAGTTTAATAGTCTTAAAGGATAAACAATATCACTGAATGAAGGGAGGAAATGGAGAACCAAAGTACTTCTCATATCATATTCCTTTTTGGTTTTTGTTCTATAATATGTTTGTTTAGCTGAAAATAAACATTCTTCTATTTCCCTGATTGAAAAGTGGTTTTTTATGCCAATTCTGGTGATATTTTAAGAGATGCAAAAGAAACGAGCAGGATAAAGTTACTGCTACTTTATTGGTGACCCAGGCAGTTTATATAGCGGCAGAATGATGTCACACTGCAGAATACAATGACAAGGGTGACCTGAGGTCAATAACAATTAACAATAAATACAGTGAACGAATACACTTTGAGTTATACAAATGGACAGAAATTGAGTTGAATACAATCTGATACCTGAGAAATAGGAATACATGATATACAAATTGGAGACAGGTAAATAATTATATACATAGTCTAAATGATTGGATCTCCGTGACCTGCCAATCCAGGTGCGGCAAATCGTAGAGGCAAAGAAAACAGGTAGCACCATAGAAAACCTGCTCAGTGGGGACTTTACAAATACTGCCCCCAAAAGATGTGGGTAACGTCTGATTAGTCAGCGTATCTGCTGGGGCGCTGAAGGGTGCCGCAGCTACGTGAAGATAGCAGGGGAACACACTGTGCGTGGGGGCGGCTGGCTGTGGGTGTGGGCAGGTGCTTCCGGGGGCAGCCCTCATGTCCGCTTCTCACGGGGGGCCGGCTGCGGCGACGACTGTCCAGGCGGAGGGTGCAGTGTGGTGACATCTGTGTCCTCCTCCAGGAGGGTGGGCTTGATGCGGTCTACCGACACCCAGTCGTTCTTCCCGTGAAGGGCAAGCAGGAATGCCTTGTTATCCCTTTCCAGCACGCGGAAGGGCCCCTGTAGGGCCTGGTCAGTGGAGGGCAGACGGCATCATCCCTGACGAAGACGTGGGTGGTGGAGGACAAGCCGGGCGGAGTGAAGGTGACCGACCTGTCGGTATATGTCCGCTTACAGGGGGCGAACTTGCCGACTATGTCGCGAAGCCTCTAGACAGATGGGTTGTGGTGGTCCTCTGTAACTAGCTCACCCGGGACCATGAGGGGCTCGCCGTAGGTTTTCTCAGTTGCAGACGGGTCGCCGTCATGCCTGGGGGCAGTTCTCAGCCCGAGGAGGACCCACGGCAGCTAGTATTTCCAATCCTCAGTGGTGCAGCGGGCCATGAGGGACGCCTTCAGGAACCTGTGAAAACGCTCGTTGGCTGCTGGGTTGTAGGCGGTGGTGGTGTGATGAGCTGTCCCCAGCAGCCATGCTGTCGGTTGTAATGTGGTCAGGGATGCCGAAGTGGCTAATCCAACTGGAGAGTAGGGCCTCAGCGCACGCGCTGGCAGTGGCTTCGGGCCATCTTGTTGAGCAGTCGACCACTGTCAGGAGATATCTGGCCCCTCCTGACAGGGGAAGGGGCCCGACGATGTCGATGTGAACATGGCCGAACCGCCGCCCCGGTTGCAGAAACTCGCCTACCCTAGATTCGGTGTGACGCCCCACTTTGCTGGTTTGGCACTGCAGGCACTGCCTCGCCCAGGTCCTCGCGTCCTTCTGCACTCCGTGCCAGACGAACTTCTCTGACAGCAGTTTGGCCGTCGTCCTGCCGGAGGGGTGGGACAACCCGTGGATGACGTTCGAATACCTGGCGGCGGCAGGAGGCGGGCACCAGGGGCGGGGCTGGCCGGTACTGACATTGCAGAGGAGATTTGGACCCCCGGGGGTGAGGGGCACATCCCTCCACTTCAGGGACGTGATGGCGGTGCGGTAGGCTGGAGTCTCTGGGTCGGCGGCCTGCTCCCTGGCGAGGTCCTCATAGTTGATCCCAAGCTGCACCGCATTAAGCTCGATCCTGGAGAGGGCGTCTGCCACAGGGTTCTTCTTGCCGGGGAGGTATTTGACTGAGCAGGTGAACTCCACGATGGCCGTGAGGTGTCGCTGCTGCCTGGAAGACCATGCGTCCCCCTGCTTGGTGAAAGTGTGGACCAGCGGCTGGTGGTCTGTGTAGATTGTGAAGGGCGTGCCCTCCAGGAAGAACTTGAAGTGCCGGACTGCCCGGTATACTGCACAGAGTTCCCTGTCGAAGGTGCTGTAGCAGGCCTCTGCGGGGTTGAACTTCTTGCTAAAGAAGGCGATGGGCTGGGGTCGCCATCAACGACCTGCTCCAGGATGGCTCCACATGCGATGCTGCTGGCATCCATCGTGAGCTGGAGGGGAGTGGTGGGGTCCTGGTGGGCCAAGGCAGTTGCCTCGGCGAGGGCAGCCTTCGTCAGGGAGAAGGCCTGCTGCTGGCTGGGTCCCCACACTAAGGATTTTGGTTGGCCCCTCAGGGTTTCCGTCAAGGGGGCCACGGTGTGTGCGATCCCGGGGATGAGCCTCCTGTAGTAATTCACCATCCAGGAACTCCTGGATGGCCTTGACGGAGGTGGGGATGGGGAACCTGGTGGCGGCTGCAACCTTAGATGTGAGCAGGCAGATACCATCCGGGGATATCTCGTGGCCCAGGAAGTTAACTTTCTGGACACCGAAGGTGCACTTGTCGAACCTTACGACGAGACCATTCTCCTGCAGGCGCTGCAAGACTGCCCGGATGTGCCTCTGGTGCTCTTTGTGGGACCTGGAAAATATAAGGATATCATCCACGTAGCAGATGCAGAACTTCAGGTCCCGCAGGATGCTGTCCATGAGCCGCAGGAAAGTCGCCCTCGCATTCCTCAGGCTGAAGTTGGAGAAGGCGAAGACGTAGGACCCGAAAGGCATGATGATGGTGGTTTTCAGGACATCCTCTGGCACAACTGGTACCAGAAAATAAGATTTCAAAAGATCCAACTTAGAAAATATTTTGGCCCCGTGGAAGGAGGCCGTGAGATCCTGCATGTTCGGCAGGGGGTAATGGTCAGGTTCCATTGCGAGGTTGAGCCACCAGTAGTCGCCGCAGGGTCTCCAGGAGCCGTCCGGTTTCTGCACCATGTGGAGAGGGGAGGCCCACGAGCTGGAGGCCTTCTTGCATATTCCCATCCGCTCCATTTCGGCAAAGGCGTTCTTGGCCTCCTGAAGGTGCCGAGGGGGAAGCCTCCAGAACCTTGCGTGTGTAGGGGGCCCTTTGTTTTTATGTGGTGGTAGATGCCATGTTTAGCTGGGGCCCCGGGTACCTGGCGGAGCTCGGGCCTGAATACGTCGGGAAATTCCTTCAGCAGCTGTGAGTACTGGTGGGGGGTGACGGAGCAGATGGTAGGCGCTTTGGGTCCCATTGCTAACGGGAGGGACTGGCAGGAGTCAGTGTTGAGGCGGCGCTTTCGACCGATGTCGACTGCCAGCCCGAAGTGGGCAAGGAAATCTGCACCCAGGAGTGGGGTCCTTACGACGTCCGCGACAATGAAGTCCCAGGCATACCTCCGGCCAAGAATGGAGATCGACAGGAGCCTGGTGCCGTAGGAGAGGATGGGGGACCCGTTGGCGGCCGTCAGGAAGGCAGCTGGGTCCGGCAAACACTTGCAGTCCTCTCTGGACAGCAGGAAGATTGATCTAACAGCCCCTGTGTCGACCAACATCATCCTGCCGGAGACGGTGTCGTGGACGTAGAAGCCTAATGGCTCTGGGCCCCTGGGTTCTTCTGTTTCCATGGCGGCCTGTCCTACTGGCCGCCACCTCCCCCAATTTTTGGACGGGCGAATGAACACGGCAGTTGGCAGTCCTTGCCGTACCGCCTGTGGTAGTAGCAAGGGCCAGGTGGATTCCACCTGCTGTGAGATGGTGGGCACCTCCTGGTGACGGCGCTTATCTCCTCCTCTGCGCCCTCCTCCTGTTGGATGGCGCTGATGGGGTGTGCGGGCACTGGTGCCCGCTTCGTCGCCTTTACGGAGTCAGTTAGCTGCTGAACCGTGTGGATCAGGACCTCGAGGGGCACGGCGTAGGGCTTGGGGATTTGAGTGCGGACCTCCGGGAGGAGCTGATGGAGGAGCAGCTCCCGCGACAGGCTTATTTCAGATTGCTTTCCGCTGCCGTCGGTGTCAGGGAGGGTGACTCCATGATGCTCTGATCCTGCCACTGGCTGACAGCGAGGTCAAGGGAGCGGGCGGCCCGTTTGGTGACCGGCAGGGGCAGGTCTTGAGGAGGGACTTCTTTAGGAGGTGGTAGGTGAGGGGGCGTGCGGCTGACACCCACGGGACAAGTTTCTTGTAGATCTCCTCTGGCAGGGCATTGAGTACTGTGTCAGCTTGCAGTGCCACATTGTTGAGTTCCGCCAGCCTGAACTGACTCTCGACCCTGTACAGCCAGGCTGACGAGTTCCCCTGAGTGAAAGGTGGCAGCCTTATGGCAAGGGCGGCTTTTGCCTGTCCTGCCAGGCAGGGCCCCAGGCAGGGAAGCGTGCGGGCGCGGGCAGCGGTGTGGAGGAGCGCGAGAGCCTCGGTGCGTGGGCGGGCACGGGTGATATGGGTGGGAGGTAGACATCTGAATCCGTGAGGTTAGTGGCTAACTGAACAAGGGAGGGGATGTCCGCGTCCATGTTCGCTCTAGCCCTCTTAATTGGAGTGGGATACTCGCGTCAAAATGCGCTTGGAAGCACGCCGTGTGAGTCCGCTAATGACACTGGTGATTTGCCAATGAGAGTCAGCATGCCCGAACGCTGGTTACAGCACTGTTGTGAGTCCGCTAGGGGCTTGGGTAGTTCCTGGAGCCAAGACTGAGTCACTGTGTGAGTCCGCTAATGGCTCTGGGAACCACTCCGGGGTCACCACTTTAAGAGGTGCAAAAGAAACGAGCAGGGTAAAGTTACTGCTACTTTATTGGTGACCTAGGCAGTTTATATAGCGGCAGACTGACGTCACACCGTGGAATACAATGACAACAAGGGTGACCTGAGGTCGATAACAATTAACAATAAATACAGTGAATGAATACACTTTGAGTTATACAAATGGACAGAAATTGAGTTGAATACAATCTGATACCTGAGAAAGAGGAATTCATGATATACAAATTGGAGACAGGTAAATAATTATATACATTGTTTAAATGATTGGATCTACGTGACTCGCCAATCCAGGTGTGGCGAATCGTAGAGGCAAAGAAAATGGGTTGTCACCATAGAAAACCAGCTCAGTGGGGACTTTACAATATTATTAAACTATTTGTCCAAATACTCAGGGCTGACTAGCCGAAGTGCTCTTAGAAAATGAGATCTCAGAGCCATGTACACTTGACATTATGTGTATGAGTCGATTTTGCATTGATCATTATGTTGTTATTTGTAGTTTTTCTGTGTATTTTGGGGGCAAGTAGTAAACCTTCTCGTGGTGCCCCTGTTAATCCTGACAGAGACCAATTACTACACAATGTGCAGCACCTGAATCTTCCGCAGGGTAGTAAAAGGATAAACCCTCGGCCCCTAAGATGTTGAACCTGAAGGTCATGAGTTTCAATGCAGAAGGCCTCTCAGCCGCAAAATTGAAAATTCTCAGCAGTCTTAAAGTGGACATTTTATGTTCAAGAGACACATGAGGACTCAGCACCACCAAAAATGCCAGGCATGCATCTGGATATTTACCACCCAAATCCCATCCATGGCAGCGCAATATACGTGAAGGATAAAGCCTTTATCATGAATAGTGCTGACCTATCAGATGAGGGGATGGAGGTACTCCAAATAGGGATCAAAAACATCAACATCATGTCTGTGTACAAACCACCTCCTATACCATTTAAATGGCCTCAAAATCACAACCTGGGAAATAGGGCATCCTTAATGATTGGAGATTTCAATAGCCACAACACCATATGGGGCTACAGCCAGAATAACACTAACGGAGAGGCTGTAGAAGAATTGGCTCTAAATAACAACCTAACCATTCTCCATAGTGCAAAAGATAAACCATCTTTTATGAGCACGAGACAGAAGAGAGGATATAATCCTGACTTGGCATTTGCGTCATCTTGTCACTACCCAAACTTTGAAAAATCAGTCTGTGACCCAATTCCAAAATCTCAACACAGACCTATTGCTGTTAACATTAGACCAGTTATCAGAGCTCTTGAGTCTAAACTTATACCAAGATTCAACATCCGGAAATCAAAGTGGGAATATTTCACATCAGAGCTGGATGACAAGATAAATAACATCGAACCAGAACCAGATAACTATGAACTTTTCAAGAAACTTGTATGGACAGTGTCAAGGAAGCATATTCCAAGAGGTAGCAGAAATAATTATATCCCGTGTATCACAGACCAAGGTAAAGAGATTTTCAAGGATTATACACAAGCATACAATTTAGACCCGTTTGCCCGTTTTGTTGGCCTCTGTAGCCAACGAGAAAAGGGAGAGATGGCAAGAACTGATAACCAGCACAGATATGACTTGGAACAGTAAGAAAGCATGGAAAACAATTAGTAAACTGAACTCGGATAAGAACACCCAAACAAGAATAGCTGCAGTAACACCTAGTGCAGTAGCAAAACAACTCTTACTTAATGGAAAGCCATATAACAGAATGAGGATATCTCAAAAGAATGAAGGATGAAATGAAATGTGTCATGTAAGAAAATAATGAGAAGTTTGAACCATTCACTGTTGAAGATCTCCAAGAAGCCATGAAACACCTTAAACCTGGAAAAGCTGCTGGGCTGGATGACAATACATCTGAGATAATACTGCACTTTGGTAGCAAGACTAAATCATGGGTAGTGACACTTCTTAACAACTGCACAAAAACATTCCAGATCCCAAAACTATGGAGGAGACCCAAAAGTATAAACAAGAGAATGATGAAAGGCACCCACTCTATGACAACCAGGTGGTTAGACTAAGATTGATATCCAGCAAGATCTTCATAACCACCACCAGCCTCAACCCCAGGGAGTCAGCAACTTACTGACTAAAACGCTGGAGAGAAACTGACCACTGCCCACTGGGTGAGGCCATCCAGAGCCCATGTGAGTCTCTTCCCCATGGAACAAACCTCTGTAGAAAGGATTGGGTAACTCTTAATTGAGCAAGAGGTAGAGTTGGAAGGACTGGAGACAATCTTCATAAGTGGGGTCTCGCCCCCTCTGCTGAGTGCCCATGTGGTCATCCCATCCAGACAATGGATCACATACTTAGTGGGTGTGAACATAGGCCAATCTGTACAGGTTTGGACCTCTACGAATGTAATCAGGCCGCTATGCATTGGATACAATGTTGGCGCAATAAGATATGATGATGATGATGTGTATTTTGAATTTCAGGTCATTGTCTCTTCTTATTACATTAGTGTCTAAGAAGTTTATGGAGTTATTTGTTTCTTTCTCCATGGTGAATTTTATTGATGGTATTAAGGAGTTAAGATGAGAGAGAAATTTATCAGTGTCGTGGTTAACACTCCAAGCAGTAAAAGTGCCATCTATGTATCTAACCCAGTAAACATCATCTGGCAATATGTTATTGGCAATCCGAGTTTCATAGAATTCCATGTACATGTTTGACTGCACTGGAGACAAACAGCTGCCTATTTACATTCCAAATTTCTGTTTATAATAGCTTTTATTAAAAACAAAACATGTTTCTATTACACAAAGTCTAATTAACATTAAAATGCCTGGAACAGGTATGGAAAAATATATTTATTTAGTTCCCTGTTTAAAAATTCAAGCAGATCTAAAACTGGTAATCAAGTGAATCAACTTTGTACATCAAAACTAATTAAATGAAAATTTTGGTTAATTTGTACATTTTGAACTACTTTTACAAATTCAACTGAATTAGTAATGAGGGAGTTAGATATGGTTCCTACAGGCGGTTTTAACAAATTTACGAGAAATTTAGAAAGAGAATATTGTACACTTCCTACTGCACATGGGATAACCATCTTTGTGGGTCTTTACCACTCCACACAAGTAAGGTAGTTTGGCATTGGAATGTTTGAACTTGTTGATGAGGTGTTGATTATCTCCAAGAATACTCCTGAGGCTTCTGTGAAACTCTGCGTTCACTCTTTCTATGGGATTGGATGTTAGTTTGAACTTGTTGATGGGGGTGCCTTGGTCGCTCAATATGTTGTTCATTTATCCTCTTAAGTATATATGTTTATCTAAGATGACTATCATGTTCGCCTTATCTGCTCTGGTAATATGCAGTTCATTATCTCCTTTGACATTTTTCAATGCTGTATTCAATTGTTTTTGGAAAATAGCAGCAATCAGCATGTTTAATATAAGCACTGTACACAATTCCCTTGGCCAAAATTAGTCTATCATTTTCTTCTTTTCAGTGATTATGTTTCTCCTTTTCTTCAAAGGTCTTCTGTATTTTAAGAATGTTTGGTTTCTTTGATGGATTATTAAATTTCATTCCTAATTCGAGTGTTGTTTTCTCGTTGTAGGGGAGTTTTCTAGATGAAAGATTAAGTACAGTATTGCTTTCTCCGTAATTATTCCATGGAGAACGTGAAATAGCCTAAGGTTTGATAATTTTCTGGTGTGAAGACTTCTTACCTTCTGTATTTCCTTTCACAGGTAATTATATACCCAAGGAAAAATATTAGGTACAAAGTTTTGTGCCATACTTCTTGGCAGTTCAGCTTTAATGATATTGGTTTCTCTGAAGCATTGTCTGGTTTCTATTTTAGCGCTATCAATGCGTAATTTTGGTCTTTCATTTTCCAAGTTTCCAAAACTGTTTCCACTTACCTTTCGGTGGCACTTTGCAACAAGAGAATTCGGGATTACACATTCTTCGCAGCAATTTCTTAAAAGTTTTACTGCATTTTCTTCCTGTGAGCACATAGTAGCAATTTCTTGTAGTTAAACACTGACTGTCGCAATCCTAGGTAAAGATAAAGGAAGACTTGAGGACTACGCTTGACGTTTTCTATAAATATATGTTATACCCCTTACAACAGACTCAGCATTTTGTGTAGAAATGTTTACGTAACGGGCCATTTGCGATCTATCTTCAGGACAACATGATAATTCGACCCTGACCCCTCTCCTTAACACTCACCCACATAGACCCTCCCCCTCAGACACTGCTCGCCTTTTTTCCTCTCAGCAAATCTCTCTCTCTCTCGTCATAGCATTCGCCTCGCGCATTCTCTCTCTCTCTCTCTCTCTAATATCATCCTCCAAAGGAATGGATCATTTAAGGAAACGCAATCTTTCCTACAAAAATAGATTTATTATTCAAACCAACCCAACAAGTAATGAATGAACAAAGAAAAGATTAAAATGCATCTTAAATGAATGATCAAGTCAAAATAATCTAACTCTGACTAAAAATCTTACTATGGCCAAAAAGCCTTTAAAACTCAAAACTCTCACATACTCCATCTTAGACATTAAACGTCTAGTCTTAAGTCAACACATGAGAAATACCGACATTGCAAAGGTTTTGCATTGTCCTCTCTATAACCACACCAATTCCACGATATCATCCTAATGTCACCACAGTGTCACCACATGTTACTTTAGACATCTGTCAAAGAATTAAGCACAATAGTAATCTCCCAAAAATATACAAGTGCAAAACATAATAATGAAAGTATAAAATGCATGGTTAATAATGGTAAGCAAAAGCACAATAAAATAGAATATTAAATTGGCATGAATAGTCATGTTCAACTTTCCACACAAGTTCATAAATGTCTTGAAACATGGTAAAATTCACAAGTCCACAGTTCACACAGAAAAAGAAGAGTCTGAACTTTACCTTATTCTGCCAGTTCTAAGAGATTGGAACACTCAAAACCACGTCTTGACGATTAGTTTCTAGCTTCGCTAATGAACGATCAGACTTATTTTTGGGCAGAATTAGACACAAAATCTATATTTTCTAACGTACGAACTTATGTACTCACATACCAACTCGGTCATCTGTTTCACATACCAGAGCCAATATTGTGTGTTCATCACGCAAAACAGCTGAAGTAACCAAACTATTTGCTGAATGCAATGATTTTGCGACTGTCGGTTTGACCTAGTACCATCTTGCAGCTATCTCTCTTTCATCACATCTTATAGTATGGCAGTTATGAACTGAATATATATGTCCCTTAAATATATAAGGGATCATACCACGAAGATGAGATATGTCAATATAGTCCACAGGAGAAAAAGAGGAAAAAACCACTCTAATACTAAGCTCCCCTTTCATTCTCCCACCAGGCCTCTTCAAAAGCTTTATTACAACTAAAAAGAGAATAAGTCATTATATACATAAAAATCACAAACATTGTTTCTCATGGGAAAAAAAAAAGAACAGTTGTCAAATTAAAAATTAGGTTATTTTAGATGTAAAAAATAATAATAATAAGAATTAGCAAATCAAAAATAAAAAGAGAGAACTATTCAAAGATTTGGTGCTAGGTCAAAAAAAATTTTCTGAATTGGTACTGTTAGAAACAATGTTAAGGAATTGTGGGTCTAATTTATATATGCCCTGAATAATATTAAAGAGTTTTGTTTGCAAAACTTATGCAAGTCGTTTCTAACAACAAATTTGTTGTAATCATATCTGTTTTTTTAATAATATTTCTGTTTTGTTCCCAAAGAATAGGACTCTACACCACACAGACATGTAAATTAACAAACATACATAACACACATACATACATATATATATATATATATATATATATATATATATATATATATATATATATATATATATATATATATATATATATATATATATATATATATCAATGTTGGGAAATTCTCTTGTTAACATCTTTTCTGGTTTGTCCCCTAGAATTGAAACTTTCAAGGTATTTGTAAACCACACCTTTTTCTTACTTGTGGCTGTTGCAAAATGACTGTCTTTCCTATTGTGTTGGAGTAAAAAAGACCACTTTAAAGTTTAATATTCTTTACAAGTGTAGATTTTATCGCTGAATGAAGGGTGGAAGTGGAGAAAAAAAAGTATTACTAATATCATCATCCTTTTGGTGTTTTTCTATAATATGTATGTTTAGCTTAAAATTCAACATTCTTCTATTTTCCTGATTGAAAAAGGTTTTCTAAATCACCAATTCCGGTGATATTATTAAACTCTTCGTCCAAATACAGAGGCCTAACTGCTCTCAGTGCTCTTAGAAAATGAATGTGGCAAATTCTACCTTCAGTTCAGAGAAAGGTTTTAAATGACCTATCACCAAAACGTTGAATAGTTCACTGCTTTTAATTTTCGTGAATTGATAATTCTTGACAATTGTTTATGACCTAAACAGCCTAATTTTAACCTTGACAGCTGACTTTTTTCTGCAGCTCTGAGAAACAATGTCCCAAATGATTTTTTGTATATACTTCTGTTTAGTTGTAATAAAGTTCTTGAAGAGGCCTGCTGGAAGGTTCGAAATTATCGAGCTGTTAGAGTGTTTTATTCTTATATATATATTATATATATAATATATATATATATATATATATATATATTATATATCATATTGTTATATAAATATATATATATATATATTATATATGCAATATATATATATGTATATATTATTATATGTGTAATTCTAATAGCCACAATATCTCTTAACTTCTCGAATTTTCAGCTTTTTGGATATGTTTTGTAACTACGAAGCCGAAATTATCCAGACGGAAGAAATTGAAGAAAAGCCTCATCAATATGCGGTTGTCGATTTGAACTAGGTTATATTGAAGGAATGATCACGTTGCCGACCTGGCTTCTACAAGCCAGGTCGGCAACGTGATCTAATCCGTTGTGAATATGGTAACGCTGGGTTCGACTTCCATTAAACCTGGCTTTCGGAGCCAGGTCGGCCTTGACCTCATTCTGAATATGGTAACGCTGGTTCGATTCCATGCCGACCTGGCTTTCTCGTAGCCAGGTCATAAAACGTGACCTCCTTTTGAATATTCAAACTTTCTGGTTCGATTCCATGCCGACCTGGCTTCTCGTAGCCAGGTCGGCAACGTGACCTCCTTGTGAATATGGTAACGCGGGTTCGATTCCATGCCGACCTGGCTTCTCGTAGCCAGGTCGGCAACGTGACCTCCTTGTGAATATGGTAACGCCAATTTGTGATTCCATGCCGACCTGGCTTAAGATAAGAACATCAGCAACTATTTCCTCCTGGGTGAATATGGTAAAAGGGTTCGATTCCATGCCGACCTGGCTTCTGTAGCCAGGTCGGCAAACGTGACCTCCTTGTGAATATGTTAACGCGGGTTCGATTCTCCGACCGCTATTCACAGGCTCTTCAATTTCTTCCGTCTGGATATTTTTCTTTTCAGTAATTACAAGCATATCCAAGAAAGTGAAGAATTCGAGAAGTTAAGAGGGCATTGTGGCTATTAGAATTACATATCTGTCTGGTAAAAGTGACCAGTAGATTTCTCAACATATATATATATATATATATATATATATATATATATATATATATATATATATATATATATATATATAGGCAGCTACATATGTACATACATACATACATACATACATACATACATATTATAATATATCCTGTATTTATAATATATAATATATATATATGTGTGTGTGTCAATGTATCTATCAGGAGAAAAAGAGAATAAAACACTCTAATAGCTCGATAATTTATACTTCCAGCAGGCCTCTTCAAGAACTTTATTACAACTAAACAGAAGTATATATAAAAATCACAAACATTGTTTCTCACCAGAAACGTATGTGTCTGTAAAAAGTGACCAGTAGATTTTACATATATGTATATATATATATATATATATATATATATATATATATATATATATATATATATATATATATATATATATATATATGTATATATATATGTATATAATGTAGAGCTTTCGTACATAATATATATATATATATATATATATATATATATATATATATATATATATATATATATATATATATATATATATATATATATATATATATATATATAGAAGGACAGGGTGACAAGGAGATAGCGGTCATCAAAAGGTGATACATTTATTGCCGACTGCACTTGGGAGAACAACATAGTTACATCATCAAGGCTAAAAGAGAAACACAACACAAATTAAAAATACATGGAATATAACTTTGACTTTAAGAGTCTCAACAAATTATACCAAACTTACATTAAAACAAAACAAGATTTAAAAGCATCTGCTTTGACTAAAGGCTGAAGGCTTTATGATTCGGAAAGGAGGAGAAGCAGCGAAGAAAACGGCTCAAGCCAGAAACAACTGTATAGAGGTGGCATGATTGTTCAACTTGGGCACTAACTGCTTAATAAATAATGACTCTAAGATAAGCAGTTCGTGTAAACGGCTTGTTTGGCATATAAAGACAGAGAAGTCAGAATAGTTAATGCTGGTGTTACAAATTTTGTGTGATTTCTGATATTAGAAAATTCGGGATTGGACAATCTGCAGCCAGTACGATGGCTGACACCATTATGTGAATCAGCTCTGACCTTGAGCAATCACTTAGTCGAACCTACGTAAGTCCCCAAATTACATCTGGGGCAAGTATATTTATATACGACTGAGGATTGCAATAATGGGCAGATTTTGTTTTAAATTTAAAAAGTGATCCTATTGTAAGGGGATTTTTTGGAATTAAAATAATTTGCAACATATTAAAGTGTTTTTCAATTGCAGACTTGAGATTCCTTCTAAATTTGTCATCTTGGATGTATGGAATACTGGCATACAGTTTCTTTCGTGGAACAGTGCTTATGGAAGGGAGTCTGATAGTTTCTTATTTAGAAAAATTCTTGCAATGTCTGAAGAAAACATGTGAGGGAAACCAGTTATCGGTAAAATATTTATACAAGAACAAAATTTCTTTATGATATGAATCCCAGGAAGAGGTTAGAGTGTAAGCCCGATGAAGCAAGGTAAAAAATTGAATTGAGTTTAAAATGATAAAAACAAGCACTATAAAAGTTTGAACCCAGACCTGAGAAAGTCTTTTCTAAAAACGGAAGTGTTAAAACTATTACCATGTCGAAACACCAAAACATCCAAAAATGGCAATCGATCATTTTCCTCCCTCTCTAATGTAAACTTGATATTCAGATGTAATTCATTAATGTATTGAGAGGAACTGGTCAGCATGGAAAGCTGATTTAAAGAGAACAAAGGTGTCATCAACAAACCGTTTATACACAAGACAATAAAAACCAAGTCGGCTCTTTTTTCAACATGTCCTCCTCCAGGGAGCACATAAAAATATTGGAAAACGTAGGATATGAGGGGTGATCCCATTGCCATTGTCAACCTGTTTGTACAAACAATCATTAAAAATAAAGGCAGTGTCCAGCACTGCTTTTGCAACAATTTCTTAAAATAGCAACGATCATAGTTAAAATAAGTATCACTGGGTTCAATAAAAAATTTTATCTAAAAATAACTCTGATTGTTTCTTCTACTGGGACATTTGTGAATAAGGATTCCACATCATAACTGGTCATATACAAGTCAGAGTCTTGACATAAAACATATGATTTAAATTCTTCAGAGTTTTTAAGGTATGTTATTAGAAGTAAACGGCTCAATCAAAGGAACTAGGTATTTGGCTAGTTAATAATTGGGAGCATGAATTGATGACAGTATTGGTCTCAATGGGGTTCCCTCTTTGTGTGTTTTAGGTAGACCATAAAGGACTCCAAAGGATGTACCTGAGCAATATAAATCTTCGTAGGTGTCTTTGTTAATGATATTCTTAGTATTAAGTTCTTTTAAAAATCTATTGATTCTGTCTTCAACTTTAAATATATGTTTACATTCAGGTTTACCAATTTTCTGAAATTGCTTTCATCGCTCAGAAGAGATTCCATTTTATTTATATAATCATCTTTGTTCAAGATGACAGTGGATATACCTTATATCAGGTTTAGTAATTATCAAGTTTTCATTTTTTTGCCAGATTTTTCAGAATATCTAGGTCAGTTTTCTTAAAGAAAGGTGTCCAATTGGTAGTCAATTTCTAAATGCCTGTTGAGTGATATCTGATACATTTATTGTGACTGTAATTTACCAATATCAATATTAAAAGGCTGATTTTTTAAC